>NC_056741.1:661313510-661376010 GCF_019279795.1 Protopterus annectens | reverse complement strand
ACTGTGGTCTTTTTGTTTCAGGTGGGGCGGGATGAGGACCTCCAGCGAGATTAGTTTATGATCTGATCTCACCAGTGAGGGGTATACTTCGGTGTTGAACATTTTGATCCCATGTTCGTGATGATGAGATCAAGTATGTTTTCTCCTCTTGTGGGGATGGTGACTAGTTGTTCCATGGCATTTGAGTTTATGAACTCCAGGAATCTTTGGGTTAGAGTGTTCGGGCTTGAGTAGTGTTCCCAGTCTATATTAGGGTAGTTAAAGTCACCTAGTATGATGGTGTTTGGAGATACATTTATCCCTCCAATGTTTTCAGGAAGGCCATGTGAGGTTCCTGAGTTTGAGAGGGTGGCCTGTAACATGCTACAAATTGCAGAGCAGTCTTGCCTATGGTTAATTGCACCTGGATGGTCTCCGATGCATCATGCGTTGCCACCAACCTTGAGGTGTGGGTGTCCTTTATGAATATGGACACCCCTCCTTTCTTGGTGTTGTCCGGATTTTGGGGCGGAACGCATGATATGAGGTGAAACCTGTTAGTGCTGGGGTGCTCTCAGGAGCCTTGAACCAGGTTTCTGTCACAGCACAGACATCGATGTTCTCCATATTGAGAAGGGCCTCAGTGCGTGCATCTTGAGATTGAGACTTCTGGCATTGAGCAGCATTACCCTTAGTTTTTTCCTTTTTGGTGTTCTAGGGTGGTAGGTTTAGAATTTGAGCCTTGCCTAAAAAGGCACTATGGGGTGGCAAGAGCCTTTGCCAATATCCGGAAGCCCAGGGTGACAGGTGCAAGCCGTCCCTTGAAGCAGCGTGGCTTGTCCAGCATGTCATCCCAGGCAGACAGACATTGGATCCCCTTTGAATGACACCAGAATTTAAGCCAATTATTAAAGCTGATCATCTTGTCACTGTATTGTGGCATCATTCTAGGTGAAGGTAGGATACTGCTCAAGGTCAGGGTCATACCTGCCTGGGCTACATAATCAGAGAGCTCCTCGATGTCCCTTTTCATGTAGTCCAAGGAGGTACGTCTCAGGTCGTTGACACCAGCGTGGACAATGACTGAGTCGTACTTGTACCTGCTGTTGAGAGACCTGAGTGCTTGCGTTATGTGGCGGATTCTAGCGCCTGACAGGCAGCTTACTGTGACCTTCTCTTTACTCAGTCTGGTGAGCGGGACGTCAGTGTGTCTGACTATGGAATCACCAATGACAAGTGTGTCTGGCATTTTGTTTGGCCTTAAGGGCTGTGACTGTTTGACACTCTGACTGTGTGGTCTATGTGTTGCATGTGTTGGGTCGTGAGGTGGTAGTTGTTTGGGTGTCTGCTTTGGTGGCCTCTGCTGTTTTGGTAAATTTTGATCAGAGCCTCCGAGTATGTCTTTGTGTGAGTATGTGTATGATTTGAAGTTGTGATGGTACCATGTGTGACTGGGTATGTATTGTGTGTGGTTACCTTCTCCTCCTGTCTGGTCTTGCCAGTCCTATGTTGAGAGAGCTCAGCCTCCAGTTTGGCCGTATAGTTGCATCTCGCATGTATTTGTGTTTTGTGGGAGAAGGAGAGGATTGTCTGTGTACATGAGGCAGTTGTAACATTGCCTCAATATTCCCAGGTTCACCAGTTGAGCTGGAGAGGACACTAGCAACTGATCCCTCGACATACTAGAAGTAGTAGATAAAGAGACTTTCAAAGGACTCCGGGGGAAGTGGGTTTTAGGCTGGTGGGGTGCTATCTATAATAAGAGTGCTTTATCAAGGTGCAAGTACTGTAGGAGTAAGTGCTAGGCTTTACAGATAGAGAATAGTCTACTTTGGAATCAAGTAGAGATGAACTTTTCAGTTATAGGATATGCTGGTTAGATCAGCAGTACAGCTCGAGGAAGGTAGTTTTAAGGGAAAATTGGAAGAGTGGAATTTAGATGGCCCAAATAGTTTAACCTTGTTTAACCGCCGCTGCTCTTGTGTGCAACAGTGGTAACTCCGCTAAATCAGCTTACAGCGTTTAGCGTGTTTTATAGCAGGGGCTGAAGGGAGCTAGGAATTGGCCCAAAACGACCAATGGACTACTAGTTTCTGGCTGAAACTTCACCAAATCAGACAAAAAGGCCGCTCAGTGCTTCCCACTCCCACTGGTAAGCAAAGAAACTTCCCTCCTTCCTAATAAGGCAATGGATCAGTAACAGGAACTAAAAACAAAGCCCAGGGATCAGCAACTCTGAAACTGGACTACTCTAGTTCAGTAAGGCGGAAAACAAGAGATTTTTTTTGTTTTATTACAGAGACAAGGAAAAAAACAGACAGTAATTGCTGTAAATCGGCTAGCGCACTTTAGTGTGTAGCCTACAGAAACAATTTGCAACAATTAGTAACTTAAAGTGCAATAAACAGTGTAAAATGCAGAAATCACTTAAAGTAGCAATAAAACAGGCGAAATGCAGTTGCTAGCTTAAATAACAGTGGGAAAGCCACAAAAATACTTATATCTGGTAGAAAGTCACTCTTTTAGCTCTCTGCTGCTTGGATCACCCTGCAGGCCACCACGAGGATCTGTGCTGAGTTGGTACAAGCTGGAAAAACGCGTGTTTAGCGTGTTTTATAGCAGGGGCTGAAAGGAGCTAGGAATTGGCCCAAAACAACCAATGGACTACTAGTTTCTGGCTGAAACTTCACCAAATCGGACAGAAAGGCTGCTCAGTGCTTCCCACTCCCACTGGTAAGCAAAGAAACTTCCCTCCTCCCTAATAAGGCAATGAATCAGTAACAGGAACTAAAAACAAAGCCCAGGGATCAGCAACTCTGAAACTGGACTACTCTAGTTCAGTAAGGCAGGAAAACAAGAGATTTTTTTTTGTTTTATTACAGAGACAAGGAAAAAAACAGACAGTAAATGCTATAAATGCTGTAAATCGGCTAGCGCACTTTAGTGTGTAGCCTACAGAAACAATTTGCAACAATTAGTAACTTAAAGTGCAATAAACAGTGTAAAATGCAGAAATCACTTACATTATGACTCCAGGTCAGAACTACCTGCAGTCCATGCTGGGATTTTGTGTGCTTCAGACATCATCAGCTACATTTGTTTCCACAGTACAGCACTTCCCTGACATTGTCCACATCACTCCCCGGCTGTGTACTGTAATTAATATGTGACTGGGGTACATGATGTAATTCCTCCGACAGGGTGACAGTCTGCATAGCTCTCACCATACCTCTCAACTTCTTACAGCACAAAATCTGGATAAAGCCATTAGTAAAGGTGAAACAAAGGTTCAAACATATCGACAATTGTTTCATATTGCACTTACAAACTTCGAAAGGTGATAGAATAATAGGTTTTGCTTTAGCATTAATTTTCTGACGGGTATAATGTCTGACACTCAAATGCCTGTCATTAATTTCTAACTTCAGTCTGTAGTGATTTGCCACTAATTTGCCTGAAAACCACAATCTTATGAACAGCAGACCAAGTATATGAGGCAAAACTTTGTACAGTTGAGAGGTATGCTTCTCACTGTACATGCTTTTTCATAATGTCCAGCATTTCACCCCATATATTTGGCCTGTTCCTCATATATTTGTGGTGTTCCACTAAAATGTTGTAAAAGGCAGTCAGTGTATTGTATTAAGACAAACTTTTGATTGTTGGACTTTGTATCCTGCAGATATGCTGTACTGATGCAACCGACTTTCATACTAGCCACCTTCTAGGTGCATCAAAGGATCTGAATGTCTGTCGCTAGTTTTGGCCCTGTGTCCCACCATTCTTTCTGACTTTGTCCAGCTTTCATGCAGTAACAGACGTAGGGGTATGACAGTCTGAGGATACCATCATACGACTACCTGACATGCAAAATATGTGGATGCTGCCGGATTCAAACCAACACCATCACCCATGCTAATTTCCTTGCCTACTGAGCCACACAGGATGTCAGAGAAGGATGTGTCATTCATCACACACTCAACAGCATACAGACATACATTGTCAACCCTGCATTATTTGAGACATAGAAAGTGTGGCCAGGTTCTATGCCACAGCCCTGGAATTGACTGGTCTGCTAATATATCACTGCAGATTTACTGTTACAGCAGTTGTATGGATATACTGATGTGTTGGTGGTGGAGGACGAGCAGTCCATGTTCTGCTTGATGGGCAGTTGTGTGACTGTTGTGTGACCCCACTGTTAGCCATCTTCTTTGCATAATGTAGTGGACTTTTCAGCCATGTGGGCTAGTGCATATTATGGAGCACATACTATTAGACAGAGTACCTGTGGTCTCATATGGCTGTTAGATCTTCCCAAGTAGCCCAGTAGCTCACTATATTCCCTTACATACATGTGGCACATCCATGGATATGCTATCATATGCTAGTACCCCTTACAAGTGGTGAATAGGTGTGTGACTTATGTTGTGAATGCGGCAGTTGGTAGACCTGTAGTTCGGAGCTGACATTTTTACTAATATATGTAAGTGTAAGGTGTCAGTCCCTAGGGCCATAAGTCATTAGTGCATGTGATATGCATTGTCCCTTGGCCTAGCAGGGGCATACTGGGCATACCTATGTCTGCCTACAGGGGCAACCTCAGGGCTTTCCTCTTCAGAGTCCCCCTGCAGCTGTAGTGACCTAGGCACTGGTGGAGAGCTGTGTATCCCTTCTCTTTGCTGTTCTGCTGCATCTGTTTCCACAGGATCATATTGTGTAGCATGGCACATACTATAAACATGTGTGCACATGTGGCTGGAGAGTATGGTAGGGCTCCACCAGATATATTGAGGCACTGGAACCATGACCTCAGCAGCCTGAAAACATGCTCTGTGATGTTCCTAGTTTGTGCGTGTGCCTCATTATGGTATTCTAGAGCAGGTGTGTGTGCATTTCTGATGGGCGTTATCATTAAGAGTTCCAGTGCATAGCCAGCATCCCCCATTAAATGGCCATGTGGGATGTCCCCCCTAGCAAACATCTGGTACAGCTGTGATGTGTGCCAGATATGGAAGTCGTGATCACTGCCAGGGCTGCCAGTACACAAATTCATGATAATGCCCTGGGCATTGCACATGACCTGGCAATTGATGGGGTGATACCCCTTGCTGTTACTGTAGATTCTACCCTCCTCACTGGGTGGTGGTTTGATGTGCACATGAGTGCAATCTATAGCATCCAGTACATCAGGGTAGTGTGCTACATGGTAGAAGTGCTGCATACTGCTGGTCCTCGCCTTAGGGCTGAGGGGAAAATACATTTTCTCAGTTTCATATGATAGCATTGCATCCAGGAACTGGTGAAGTACCCTGGATGCTGATGCCTGTGAGACCCCCATCATGTCCTTAGTTGGTCTTTGGAAAGTACCTGTAGCTATTATCCTAAGAGCTATATTACCTTTGTTTCCACTGAAATAGTTTCCCCTCTGTTGGTTGTGGGTCTGAGTTGGGGTCAGCAGAGCTCAGTGAGTTATTGTAGTATGTCCCTGTCCACCCAGTAGCATTCTACAATCTCAAGCTCATGTAGCTCCTAGTAGGTTACTCTGGGACTGAACACTCCTTTTCTTCTCAGCCTAGACCTATAGTCAGCAGCAGCAGCAGCAGCATTGAACTAAGCATCTAGCACATACATATGTAGTAGACCTGCAGCAACTCCTGTCATTCCTTCAGTTAAAACTCCCAAGTGTTGCGAATGTGGGAGTTGAACTCATGGAATGTTAAAGGGCTCCAGAACTTGAAGCAGAGAAAGCTGTTGCTACACATATTATTACAGGACAAAGCACTGTTTGTATTTCTACAGGAAACACATTTGATGAATGAACAATGGAATGATATTAGAAAAAAGAACTGGATTAGAGAGCTAGTGACATCAGAAGGTAAGACAAACAGTGCAGGAGTGGCTATAATTATCAAAACCCAATACAAAGATAGGATTTTAGACTCCAAAGTGGATCCAAATGGGCGATGGTGTTATGTGATTTTATCGGATAATGCATTTGATAAACCTATCCTACTTTTGAATATATATGCCCCATGTAATGATCAACACAGTTTCATAGCATCATTATATCCAATATTAACACAATATGATGGTTATTATTTTGTTGTGGGTGGGGACTGGAATACCTATCAAAATCCAAAGTTGGATAGGTCTTGTCCACAGAGAGCATTTAATAAGCAGGCCGGGATAGCATTAAATGATTTTAAGGAAGATTTTCAATTATATGACCCCTTTTCTTATTCACAAGATATTAATAATGCAAATAAATACACCTTCTATTCACCATGCCACAAAATGTGGGCTAGAATAGATTACTTTTGATATCTAAAGCACTAACGAATTTAGAACCAGTGGTGGTTATACATACTCGTCATCTATCAGATCACTCAAAAATTTCGTTAAAATTTTCGAAAGATTTAAAAGACACAAGAAGGCATAGGGGTTATAATTGGTCACTCAACCCAAATCTTTTAAGTAAAAAAGAGATAGCAGACGGAATTATAAAATATTTGAAAGAATTTACAGATAGCTTGAAGCTCCAAAAACATACTCCTGACATTGAATGGGCGACAGCTAAAGCTCAAATTAGAGGATTTCTTATACAAAAAGCCTCATATTATAGGAAAATTCATAATAGTGATATTCAAAAACTAGAAATAAGAATAAAACAACTTGATAATGAGCTGATTCAGAATTTTAACGCTCAAACTGAGGAGGAAATGTTGAAGCTTCAAAGGGATCTCTTTTGCTTCATAATAATAAATTAACACTTCAAGAACATAGGTGTTTAGTGAAATATGCTAATAATGTTCAAATACCATCAAAAGCACTGGCAAGGATTATAAATCAATCAAAAACAACTGGATATATTTCGGAAATTCAGTATAACGACACAATATATTCTAAAACTGAGGATATTGTTGATGTTTTTGGGAAAATCTATACTAAGGTGTATGAGGGGCAAACTGATAGGTCTCTACATAACCAGAATAAAAGTTTTCTGCAAAAAATTTACTTTCCAGAATTAGAAGAGAGCCTGCAAAGTGACCTGATTAAACCTATTTCTAAAGAAGAAATAGTATATACAATTCAACATATGAAAGCACATAAGTCGCCAGGGCCTGATGGTATTACAGCTGAATTTTACAAAGAGTTTGCTGATAGTTTGGGAAAAGAATTGTCTCATGTATTTAATTATATAACTAAAAATAAAATTAGTGACCCCCACCTCAATGCGTCAAAAACAATTTTCATACATAAAACCAATTCAGATCCCCTTAACCCAGATAATTACAGACCAATAGCACTAATGAATGAGGATATGAAAATTTTAACATCAATTATAGCATCGAGACTAAAGAAGGTTTTGATATATCTAATTTCTAAGGAACAAGCTGGATTTATGGCAACTAGACAAACTAGCGATAACACACTTACACTGCATAATATGATGACGTATGCTAAACTAAACAACTTTAATATCTATGCTCTTATAATAGATGCCCAGAAAGCATTTGATAGAGTAGACATACATTTTTTGTTTGATGTGTTACCCTATTTTAACTTGCCCCAAGAATTCATTCAGATACTACAAATATTATATAGTAATCCATACACTACGCTATACATCAATAGGACTTATTCTAACAGAATACAGATTAAAAGTGGTACTCATCAGGGTTGTCCCATGTCCCCCTTATTGTTTAACCTATATCTAGAACCCCTATTTTTATATATCAAGCAAAATTTGTATCATAATGCACCAATAATTTATAGGAATAAAATATTAATGTCAGCATTCGCCGATGATCTTATTATTTATTGTACAACCCCAATTTCAGACAGTGAAAAGATATTAAAGCTCATAAACGAATTTTCGGTAGTTTCTAATTATAAAATTAACTTACAGAAAACGAATATCATCCCGTTAAGAACCCCAAAACCTTTTTCATTAATGGCCCTGATGGGGAAGTTAACATGTAAAGAAAATATTAAATATTTGGGTATCAACTTCTCTACGGATAATAAAGACTTTTATAACAATAATGTTAAACGAGTATGGGAACACATAATAGCTGATTGTGACAGATGGAAGAATTTAAAACTACCGGTATTAGCAAAAGTATCAATAGTGAAAATGAATATACTACCACGAATGTTATGCATATTTAGGTCTGCCCAATTATCAATTTCAAAAACAGTTTTTAAACAAATGCATAAAGATCTAGCTAAATTTATCTGGAACCCAAAAAGAACTAAAATATCTTATGAGAAATTAATGACCCCTAAAACAAGAGGGGGACTTGAGCTACCAAACTTTGAAGCATATTATTTGATTGTAAACGCTAATAAAATTTTAAGAATTGCTAATTATGATGTAACGAATACAAAATGGATACCAACTTGGGTGGTCTTGAATCATAAGCATATTTTGGATAGGAAAATAAATCCTAAAGCATTGCCCTTTATGGACAAAATTAGTCTGATAAAATATGGGGTCATGGACCACATAATAACCTGTGTCTCATCTTTGCAAACTTTATTTCAGTCCGTAGATTTATTGCAATATATGATGGTTCTTCAATCTTTCCACAGGAATCCTAATTTTAAACTAAATAATCAGCTGATCGATCTCAGCAAATTTCCATTAATACTTACTCTGACTCTATTTGATGTTTTTAATAAACTTGACTTATCGGCTTTACAAATTAGACAGGAAATGAATCTACCTAGAAGTTACATTGTTATAATGAGACAAGTTAAAGAACTTGCCTTGAGCTAATTTAGGAACTTTAAACCTGCAGCCGGATTTGTGGATAAGTGCTCTGAATTGTGGCAAGCTGTCCAACAAGACACTAACTTTATAGCAACTGCATACAAATTAATTAAGGATTTGAAATTTCAGGACAAAATTTTGCTTTCAGAGTATTGGGTAAACAAAGTAACAGTAACAGACAATCAGATATTGAAAGCAATTGATATAACTAGGAAATCAGTTTCTTTTCAAAAACTGATGTACACGCAATTGATGATTTGGAACAATGCATATTACACACATCTTAGATTACATAAATTTAACCCTAGGAATTCTCCAATTTGTCCATACTGTGCAGATCAAACAGCAGATCTTCTTCATATGTTCTGGAGTTGTAAATGCGTATATAAACTTTGGAACTCTCTTAAAGTACAACTGCAAAAGATGGGTTATCAAAGTTCTACACTGTCATGGGAATTTATGATTCTACACATTCCTCCAAGAGAGCTTTCCAGATCGCAAACTATTATTTGTATGAATATTTTTTGCTGATGAAACTCTATATAGCCACAAATTGGCTAGAACCACATAAGACATCATGGAATAATTTTAAGCTTGTGGCTATAAAACATATACTAGCACATAAATTACTTCTGAAACAAACTAACAAAAATATTAATAACCCGAAAATATGGGAAAAGGTCTTCAATATTATATTAGCATGATACTGATTTTAGGAATATATTAAATATAGGAAGCATTTCATGTAGATATTGTATAAATGGTTTGTAGTAGTTATGGTGTATTATGTGTGTGATGTTTATTGTATTTTTGTAATGTTTTTGGAAAATATATTTCAATAAAAATTTATTATGGAAAAAAAAATAGAACTCCCAAGTGTGTGCTCCACTGGTGCAGAGTATTTAGGTGAAATCAGATTGTAGGGTGTATGCAACAATTATAGTGCTCTGCTGTAGGTGCAGCCTGTGTGTTTGGCTATCTATGATGCATTCCACCTGCCAAGAACATCACTAAGGGCTGTTAATGGCCCTAGTTTAAGTGAAACAGGGGTCATCAGTAATTAAGATATTATTGCCTTTCTCTGTCAATTATTTTTTTTAAGCAACAGCCTTCCTCACTAAGCACTGTGGTATGTTGCACAAACAAGTGCTACGAAGGCTAACAATGTTCAGCACTCAGTGTACATGCTCCCATGAAAGGTCACACTGAGACAATGGTGCACCATGCAAATCAGCTCAAACACAATGAAACATGGGCCCCAAGGGTAAACACAGCTTACCAGATGCTGCATGCACCCCCTTGCTCAGCAGAGTGCTGAGCTGTGCAAACAGGCACTACTGAGCTTCAATGAACTTACAAGTTCTCAGACACACCCCACCTTAGATGTCAGCTACACCAACATGGTTGTGCATACACGGAGGGGATCTATGGACATGGATACCCATTTGTGCTATTTAGTAACTTCATCTCATTTGCATATGCTTCCATGCACACAATATGGAAACAACATGGTTCCAGGCACTGCTCCTTAGCAACAAAACCATTCGACCATAGTAGATACTCCACACAGGGTCCTATAATACATTACTCTCACATACTAATAACGTTGGTTTTTACACTATTTTTTTTCATATCAGCTTGTTTGCGCACTGCGGTGCACTGTGCAAACATACCTCAATTATTAAAAAAATGAAATTATTTTAAATTATTTTCCATATGGTTTTGGACATATAGTGGATAATTTTGCACATATCTGTGTCTGCTGTGCTATTTCTGCTCATATACCTGCTTTTTTATGGCCCCTTTTGTTCTTTTCACATCCTGTACACGGAATTTTTCCATGCACACTATGGACACCAACATGGGGTCTGCAGGACTGCCTTTCTGCTTCCTGGATCACTCTACCTCCCTCATTTACATGCAGCTCACCTGCTTAGCAGGTGATTTGCATGCCACGGATACTTCCATGTTCCACTTAGCACTGTTTACTGGATCGCACACCTGTTTACTTTTGTGTATGCAGTGTGCCACTATGCCTGCACAGAAAAAAATGTCTTAGATGAGAATGAAGTAAAATTTTTGATAGTCCCCCACCCAATCACACAGGTAATTTTTGGGATTCCCAAAATCCACAAAAATGTCAACAACCCACCCTTTAGACCTATTGTAGTGGCCAGGGGTTCTAAGACTGAACCTTTGGTGGCATTTGTGGATTTTGGATCCCAATGTGTGGTCAATGGAATTGAGCATATTCTGAAGGATTCATGCCACTGTTTGGAATGCTTGAGACATACCAACAGTGCCACTCAATATTCCTTTCTCACCATTGATGTGGTGAATTTATTTACAGTTATTCCCCATGATGAGGGATTTAATTGGTTCAGAGAATCCTTGTTCACATGTGATAGGATAGATAGAAAAAAGATTGACCAACTGGTGGAACTAATGGAATTGGTTCTTAGGAACAACTATTTAACCTTTGAAGGTGAATTGTTTAATCAGATTGCTGGTCTTGCCATGGGTGCCAAGCGTGCCCCTGTCTACCAAATTTGGTCTTGTTGCATTGAGAAAGATCCCATGTTTTTTGTACAAACTTTATGCAAACTATTTTGATGTACAACAGGTTCCTTGATGATATTCTTATTTTGTGGAAAGGCAATGAGGAGGAGGATAAAATATTTGTAGAGTATTTAAATCATACCACTACCTTTTTTAAATTCACCTACACGTGGCACCAGACCGAAATAGATTATCTTGACATTCATCTCAAGATCACTGATAAGGGGCTACAAAGTAACATACACAGGAAAAAAACATATTCCAACTCCCTACTTCATTTTAATAGTTGCCACCCTCACCATCAGAGAAAAAGCATTATTAAGGGTCAAATGGTGAGGTTATCAAGACTGGTTAGTGATGAGAAAATTTTCTTGTATGAGATGTACACTTTAGTAGGGATGTTTTTAGGGAGAGGTTATCCCCTAAAATTGGTTTTAAATACAAAACGTGAAGTGGTTTCCAAACGGTCCACATCTTTTTCTCCTATTTTACCATCAGGTATTAAAACTGTGGGTACTACCACAAGGGATAATTCTGATGTACTTGTTTTAAAATGCAACCCTTTGTGTACCCCCCTTATTGAAGCAGCTAAAAAATTGTGGCAAGTTTGTTTCAATGAATACATCAAGACAAAGTTGGGGGCTCAACCCGCAGTGGTATTCAGTAGGGGGAAAAACATTAAAAACATCCTGGAGGACAAGAAAAATAGATGGTAAAAGTCTTTGATGGTCAAATGTGGGTCATGTAAATTTTGTCGCTACATTAATGATGGGCCATATGTGGCAATACATGGGCATGATTATGGTTTATCATGCCCAGGGAGATGTAGCTGTAATACTACGATGTTGGTTTATGTTGCCATGTGTGTCAGTTGTCATGCTTTCTATGTGGGAAAATCTGTCCGAATGCTAAAGGACAGGATTGGTGAACATCTTAGGGCCATTAGAAGAAAAGATGGGCACAATGCTCTATTCAATCATAGTGTTGGTTGTCCTAATTTTAAAAAAAATATTTTCTTTGTTATTGATCAGGTGGTACTGAACTGTAGGGGTGGTGATGACAGACTTCTTGTTGAAAGCAAAGAAGCAAGGTGGCAATTGAGGTTAAACACCACGCGACCACCAGGACTTAATGAAGGTATTTCCCTCATGCCCATGTTAAAACAGAGATCCAATAACATTATTTAGCACATTTACTATACTGGGTACAATGTTTATTTTGTATCTGGAACAGGTACACTATGGGGACATAATAGTGTTTTGAATAAGTCTGAAACCATAGTTTGGTATTGTTTCAAACTTCAAAAGTTAAAAGCTAATGGTTTTTCAGCTTGGGTATGTTTATCAGTATTGCCTGCTGCTATGTCCTTTTTATACACATGTTTTTTATACATCAATGTTTTTAATTCATGGAGTAAATTTTTAAAGTATTTTTTATATGTTCACACAAACTTTTCAACCAATTTTGTTGTTGTGGAACCTAGTGGATATGTTTAAATTTGGCTAGGTATTATACATATTGTTAAATGGATTCTTTGATTTGTTTTAGATGAAATGATTTGCACTAAGCATTTTTTTAAGGGCGGTTCACCTAATGTTATTTTATGGCTGATGACTGGCTTATTAATTAACTAATTAAGTATTTGTAAAATGTTTTTTCACTATTTATTCTGTTATAGTTAGAGGTTTCTATGACTCTGATGAAGCCAATTACTGGTGAAAGCACTTAGTCAAAGGAACATTTTGTTGTCAATAAAGCTGGTGTGTTCCAGGTTGTTGTTGGGATTATTTCTTTATTTTATATGATAGTTACTTTGACTGTTATTTGCAATAATCAGATTTCATTTGTCATATTAATGGTACTGGGTTACAAAGTCAT
Organism: Protopterus annectens; assembly: GCF_019279795.1. Taxonomy (NCBI): domain Eukaryota; kingdom Metazoa; phylum Chordata; order Ceratodontiformes; family Protopteridae; genus Protopterus; species Protopterus annectens. The sequence continues at coordinate 661,362,815 of NC_056741.1, read as the reverse complement.
AACTTAGTTTTACAAAGAGGTCATGTTTATATAAAAAAAGTGATGAGCCAGGTATTTTTTGCAACGGTCATTTTAATTAGAATTTTTTAAAAGTTCATCGTAACAGCAGCATGGTATGATGCACTTAGAGGGCTCCACGTTATATATGTGGCCTACAAATTGTGTTCCATTGTATTATTTTTGCGTACAAATGTTAATGCTGGGGGATTTCTTCCACTGTTTAATTCAAAGTCAAAGAAAACTTTATTGTCATATAGATCAACACAGAGGAAAAAGTACAAATCACTACATGAAATTTCGACACTCAGGCTCAAACAATAAGAATTACAGTTTACAGAAGTAAGATAGAGTAAATTAATAATAATTTAAAAATACTAAAAATGGAAATCAAATATAAGATACTAAAATAAATACTGAAGAAAAAAATTGAAAGCTTTTTACAGCAGAAACAAAACAAATACAACAGGAACAGGCTTAGTGTAAATATAAGGATATATAAAAACTACTATAAATAAAGAGGCACACATGTAAAAAACTTACCCACCACCAATATATGCCATAAACTTACAGTTTACAGTTTCCATAGTACAGATAGAGACATGTAAATTGAGCTATGTCGAGAGTTATGCAAATAACAATGACATATTGCACATAAATAATGTTTTACCCATTTAGCGGGTTAGACTATGGGATTTTTGTTCAGCAGTCTGATAATATATGGGAAGAAATGGTTATGAAATCTGGATGTCATGCATCTCATGCTTCTGTAGCACTTTCTTGTTGGCAGGAGTTTGATTAGTCCATAAGCCGGATGGTGTTTATCCCTCAATAGTTCTTGGACTCTACCATAGCATCTGTATGAATATATATATATGTCCTGTAGGGAATGAAGGTTGGAGCCAAGGATTTTTGTGGCCTGTTTAATGATCTTATCTAGTGCCTTCTGATCAGACTAAGAGCAATTTCCCATACCAGACAATGATGTTGTTTGTCAGTACACTCTCAATCATGGCTCTGTAGAAGATAAGTAGGACCTGTGGTGGAGGTTAACTCTGTGAAGTCTCCTAAGGAAGTGGGGACATTAGTGGGCTTTCTTTATAAGGTAGGAAGTGCCCTCAGCCTCTGCATTTGACTGTAGAGGTATAAGCAACTCTTTTACACTTTGCCTAGCTATTGATTTTGAAGGGTGTTTGAACATATTTAGTTTTACTTACTGTATTAAATATTAGCACTTTAAGGCCTATTGCTTCCTACCTAGTGGAGCCTTATGAACCTCCCTCCACATGTGTGCAACCTAGCCATATGTAATGAGACATATATATTTGTAGTGTTAAAGAGCATTGCAAATGTTAATGCTTCTGTTAAAAGAAATATTATTTTAAACGAGCTTAAGAATTTAAAGGTTCATGTAGTCTTCATGCAGGAGACTAAATTAAGAAAAACAGTGTTTGCTATTCTGATGAAAGTATGTAGGTTTTAGGCAAAATGGCATGGGAATCCAAACCACAGCAAATGATATACTGAAGAACAACAACCACAGACAAGAAGTAAGACAGCAAAATACTTTTAATTCCTCTAACACCTTGGCAAAACTGTCTTCAAGGAGTGAAATGCAAAATACAAACCAGCAAGAGTTATATATTAAAATATCACACAATAAAATAATTAATCAATCAAACAATTAATTAGTGAACAAGATATTTCCAATTACACTCATTATTCAGACCTCTTGGTGCTAAGGTCCCATATTTCAAAATATACACAGCTTCTTTATACAGAAGAATGAATCTTTATACAGAAACCTATCCGTAAGAGGGACCAATTTGGCTATATTTAACACAATTTGTTGTAAAACGCATCCCTTTAATAAAGCAGCGACACTATAATAATAAAGTTTAAAATGCACAGCCAAAGGGCTCTCTCAGTGTACATTACTAATGTCTCTAATGTGTTGTAACTTGACGTTGAAGGGATGCTGAGTTTCCCCTATATAAAATAAATTACAGGAAAATTTAAAAACATAGACAACTCCATCAGTGTTACAACAAAAATTCTGAATAGGGATAAAGCTATTACCATTAATTTTATTAAAATTATTAACTGTTTGCTTGCACAAAGAGCACTTCCCACCCTGAAAAGTTTCCTTTTTAATGGGGATTTGACTCATCATATTGCTAGCTGGCATCATAAATGTACTTTGTACTAGCATATCTACTAGACTATGTCCCTTCTTAAATGAGACAGAAGGATTAATGCTAATGATTTGTGATAATGCCATATCTTTTAAAAGTATTGGCCAAAAATATCTAAGTAATTTAGTAACTTGCTCATTAAGAGCATTATAAACTGTAACACAATAAACTACTTTCCTTTATACTGACCATTAACACTAGGATTGAAAATTGAGTTATATCTAAACTATTTACATCACAAACATCTTCCTTATTAACTGAGCTTTTTTAACAATATTGCTCATATTATTTCATTTTAGCATACGTTTTCAAAGATCTTCACTCACATTTTCACTACTATAACCTCAACTTATGAACTTCCTGGCCATATATTGCACTTCCCTATCAAAATCCCCAACCAAATTACAAAGTTCATTAAGGCATAAAAACTCCACATGGAGTAAAGAGGAGATAAGATGGAGAGGATGACAGCTGTTACCATGTAAAAATATACCCCCTCCATCCATTTTTCTATGACTAGAAGAAACGATTTTACCAACATCTGACCCTATTAAATTAGACTTTCAAAAATTATATTTATAAGATAACATTACTTAAAAATAGACATTTTTTATATTTCCCCTAGCATTTACTATAGCTTTTGTTTTTTTTTGGAATGTTATACTCTGGCTGACATGTCAAAGCTTAAAAATAATAAGACTTTTGAAAGTCATTAAGAGTAACCTTAAGCAAACAGGGTCAACTTTCATATTTACATTTCCTTGTAAAAAAATTTTTAAAAGACACAAAAAAACTGATATTTACAATTTCACATTTATTAGTAATATATTAACATAAAACTGTAGGAATTCTTGCTGCACCAGCATAATGACATAGTTTAGGATCAACAAAGCCCTCACTAAGTAGTGAGAAAAGAGTTTATGCCATGCCTGCCTTGGTAATTTGTAGTCCTATAATTAATCTAGCAGTACTTTCTGGAAATCATAAGGTCTGTCCTATTCTGCAGTAGATCTATGTTTTAGTAAGTATAAAATCTTTGCAAAAGAAACATATCGATGGCTGAAATTTTAGATAACAAAGTAATGTCTGAAAGTATCTACAAAGTGCTGGTTTCCTATCTTTAGTGTGATATAATTCCAGCATTATCCAAAAATAAGAGTTATTCTAATCCTATTTCAGTCCAAGATGTTGCACATCTAGTTTTAAACTCCCACGTTTTAAGTTCAGTGGAAAACACTTTGTTCTTAATTGGCACATAGTAGTGTAAATTTTCAAACATCCTGAACAGGATTCTGAAGATTACAAAATTTGAATACGTAGCTCTTTTCAACATCTGTGGATAACATTGATATGGTTGACATTTTAATTCATCATTTCTTACAGTTGTGGGTGATGTATATATTTAGAGTTTTCAGTGTCATAATAAACATGAGTTTGGACAATCAACAGCCTTTGTGACTTTCTCAGGTATGTGCATATGTAAAGTTGACAGAATAATTAATAATCACTTGGGTAAGAGGTTGATGGTACAGAACTTTACAGATTAAAACAAATTTGCAAATAATACATAAACATTTTAATGATTTCTGGACAATATGTTTAAGAAAAAGAGTCAAAGGTCTTGTTGAAATCAAAGGATACGGCTGCTGTAAAAGAAGGCTTATTTATTGTAATCAACCTCTGAAAAATGAAGAAAAGAAAACTAGTAAAGAGGATTCAATGAGGCCCTGCTGAGTCTCTGTGTTGCACGAGGAAATGCAACCATGTCTGCTAACATTTCTGATTAAGGAAGAGAGCCTTGATTTGAGATTTTCTAGAACCATGTCAGGCAAATTGACCCTGAGTTCTTTTCTAATTCATTTGAAGTCAGTCATGATACCATCAGACACTAGTGCCTTTCCAAATGTGACTGAATTAATAACTTGAGACATTTCTGCCATTGTGATTTCTTTCTCCATCTTTTCTAGATTATCTTCTGTAATTCCCAGATACTGAGTATTACAGAAGAATAATGCTTGTGGTTCTCAGTATTTTCCTGTCCCAAATTCAGAAACATGTCAGAATTAAACATGCTATAGGTAATTTCCTGTGGGTTATAACAAAATTTACTTTAATCACTTTGTATAGAGCAAATGGCCTGCACCTGCCATTTTTCCCTGAACTGATTTGCAAAGTGCTTGGGAACCAACAGGTGTAACTTGGCAGAAATCAGTTCCTTAGCCCATCCCCTTCCAGTGTGTGCTACATCTAAAGGTAGGGCTTTACCCACTAGATTAATAAATTATTAATGCTGCATATTTTTCAAGGTCCTTAGTTTTCTTGATAACACACAGATCCTTTTGCTCCCTTTTCTAATGTTATCCTTCTTCCTAAAGACATTCATTTGTCTGTCTTTAATACCTCCCCAGTGCTGCTCTTTAGTGAATACCTGATTATCCATTCCTTCATCTGACCCTTCTCTTCCATCAGTTTCAGTATTTATTTAGGAGTCTGAATGGAGAGATGAGAAATCAGCAAGCAAAGGAGAGTAATATTGCTGAAATTGAATTCATCCTCAAATCTTTGTGAGTACCTTCATGAGGTGGGCTCTGTTTTTCACAAAATCTCATAAAGACAAAACTGATATATTGACTGCATTTTATATAGCATATATGATGGACAGAAGTAGGTAAAACATTTTAAAAAGTTAGCTGGGTGCACAACACCATGATAAAAAGTGTCCAGTCCCGGTAGGTGCACTGGTGCCAGGACTAGAAAACATGAGAGTGTAGAATTCTCAAAGTACAGAAATATTCTTGCAATGGGGCCATGCCAGGCCCAGGGGGAGGATGCCCCCTCCTTCATTGTAGAAGGAGGTAGCAGTCCACAAAAATCACAAAAACTGATAGGTCAAAGAAGAGCCATAAAGACAACAGAGTGGACTATTAGGTTCATAGGCTCATAGGTAGGTATTAGGCTATCTGCCCAAGGGCATTTATAAGCCTAGCCAGAGTGTGTCAGCTTTTGCCAGCCCGTTGATTGATTAACTGATCCTCTGTCAAGCAGAGCCAATGAAGTGATCCCAGGGGTGTATTTTCTGTTACCCATCCACTCGTCAAGGTTTCTCTTGAAGAGTGTTAGTGAGCGGCTCTACCTAATGTAGTTTGAAATTTTGTTCCAAAGCATGGGGAGTCTCTGTGACAGGAATCTATCCCTCCAGCATGTTCTATTTATTGCTGTGGCAAGGTTTAGCTCACTAAAGCATGTGGCTCGCAGTGACTTGGATTTCTTTAGGTGGATCATGTCTATCAATTCTGAGTTGGACATGGCTTTGTAAGTCAGGCAGAGATCACCTCTGAGTAAGCGATATGCCACTGAGTACAGCCGGAGTTTTTTCAGTCGGGCTGCATAGGGCATATGTTTGAGGTCAGTAATCCTCTTGGTGAGGTACTTTTGTGGTCTTTCCAGCTGTTGGAAGTGTCTTGTGAGCTACATCCCAAATGGGGCATTGTACTCTATGATGGGTCTGATGAGTGATGAGTAGAGGGGCACTATAACCTCTTTATTTCTAGATGCAAACCCTTTAGCAATTAGATGGGCCACATAGAAGAATTTCCTAACTACTTTAGCAATATGATTGTCAAAGGAGAGATTACTATCTACCTGGGTCCCCAGATCTCTTATTACCTCTTCTGTATTAAGGGTGCTGCCACCTATGTGGTAAATCGTGGGTGTTTTGTTTTTCACAAAATGGGATGACTATGCATTTTTTGGCATTTAGCTTGAGGCCATGACTTTGACACCAGGTGTCCATCTCAGTAAGGCCCTTTTGGAGGACGTCTGTGTCAACCGGAGAGTCAATTATAGCTTCCCAGTTTGCAGTCATCAGTGAACTTGGTTAGCCATAGTCCTCCTGTGTTTGCCTGTACTTCTGAGAAGTATATGCTGATCAGTAGGGGTCCCAGGACTGAGCCTAGGGACACCACTTGTGACTGGTTTAGAGTCGGACTTGGAGCCCACTATTCTTACCGTGTGAGTTTTGTCTGTAAGCCATTTGGCAACCTATCTCATGACATAGGGGTTTATGTTCAGGCTGGTGAGTTTTTCTCTAATACCTGAGTGGGGAATGGTGTTGAAAGCCTTGGCAAGGTCAAGGTAGGCTGTGTGAATAACCTTTCCCTCGTCTATGGCCTTGATGACTGTCTCAAAGAAGTCAACCAGGTTTAGTAGGCATGATCTGCCCTTAACAAAGCTGAACTGGGTTGGGTCAAGTGTTTGGAGGTTCCCAAAGTCTTTGTTAATAAGTTCCATGATGATGCACTCCATAGCCTTGCAGATCAGGCTAGTCAGGCTTATGGGGCGATAGTTACCAGGGTCAGTTGTGGCCCCTCCTTTGTGGAGTGGAATAACCATTGCTGTGTGCCATTCAATGGGCACATAGCCTGTGGAGAGGCTGAGGCTGAATAGCGTGTTTAGGTGGGGGGGGGTTAGTTTGTACTGTAGTTCGTGCAAGACGCAGCCTGGGACACCATCTGGCCCTACTGACGTTGTGTTTTGGGCTTTTGAAAGGGCTGTTTTCACCGGTGCATCTGTGATTTCCGGGACACTACACTTTTCCGGTGTTCTTGTGGGCCCCTTTGGGGGTGCGAGGGGGGGTGAAGAAAGAAATGATGTGTTGCTACTATTATGCAAAAAGCCCAGCATTTACAGACACAAGATATACAAAAAGATTAAGAGATAAATTAGAAGAAAGAAAAGTACTTCCACAAGAAAAACTGTCAGAAGCTTCAAATAAAAATTTGTGTTCATTAATACAACAGATTTGTGAAAAACATTATAGAGACCAAGAAACACTGATCTGTTTAGAAAAAGAAGCATCTGAGAAGTGTGAAAATATAAACAACAAAACCTAGATATTTTGAAAGGTACAAAAAAAGTAATATGGACATGGGAAAAAAGATAAATTTGATATGGTGCAATATTTATGCAAAGTTGAAAGCCAAATTAATCAATTCAAAACAGGCAGCCCCAAATATATTTAAAGAGAAATACAGGCAAAGGCATCCAAATATGGAAAATTTCACAATAAAAATAATATCACAAAGAGAGAATGTAGAAAAGAAGATTAGTAAAGTAGAAGTTAAAAAAATATAGAAGTTGAAGTCATAGGATACCTGTGAAGTGAAGGATTTGGTGTAGAAGGTGTAATACATGTTACATCACAGCATGATGGAGTGAGTCCCCAAAGTAAGGAGAAACAGGAAGATCAGGAGATATCGGAAGAAGGAATATGGACATGGAAACAAAGAGACTTAATATGGTGTAAAACAAGGAGAAAGCAAAATTAATCAATACAAAAAGAGCAGCCCCAAAGATATTTGAGGGGAAATACAGGCAAAGGAATCCAGACATGGAAAACTTCACAATACAAAAAATAAGAAGACAAAGAGGAAAAGTAGATAAAAAGATCAGTAATGGAGAAGTTAAAGAAATAGAAACTGACGTTATGGAGTAACTGTGAGGTAAAGGACTCAGTGTAGAAAATCTAACTCAGAAAACACCATATCAGAATAGAGCAATGGGCATCCAATTTAAAGAGAATCCAGTGGAATGGGAAGTAACTGGTCAGTTGCCATATGAAGACATTTTGGAAACTTCCACAATAAACCAGTATAAATATTCACTTGAAGCTGGACAACGAGGGAAGGAACAGGAAACTGTGGCAACTCTGACAAAGTCAATGTTGAAGAGTGATAGGTCAGTCAGTTCCCATATGAGAGAATAACAGAGACACAGGATGAAATTGAAGAGAATGTGCCACAGGAAGATGCTATAGGACTTTCTATAAAATGCCTGCAGAAAATGGAGAACAAAAAATGTACCCTCTGTTTAGAAGAAAATGAAGCTATAATTTCTCTTCTAATTTCTCTCTCAATTTTTTTGTATATCTTCTGTCTGGAAATTCTGGGCTTTTTGCATAATAGTACAAATAAATATTTTCTTTCGTATTCTCAATTGTGCACCCTATCATGTTTATGGCTATTTTAGCCTGTCAGTTTTTTATGTTTTTGTGCACTACTATTTCCTTCTATAACAAGGGGAGGTGCATTCTTCCCCTAGCCTGGACTAACCCCCATTGTAGGAATGGTTCTCCATCCTTTATGATGTGTTTTATTGTATTATAGATAAAGCTTATAAGCATTTTGAGCATAGTTACTAGGAAGAGTGGTGGGGCCTCTTTTATTTATTGAAATGTCAAAAACAGTTCTCCAAGACTCAAGCTCAAAGCTAGATGGGAGGATAAGGTTGAATAGATTATGTGTTGGTTCAATAAGACAGTTGTTTACATTGGCATGGAAGCAACCCAACATATTGGCTGTCCTCACTAAGATAGCATTTTCATCTCTTAGAGAGGCCTTTCGACTTCTTTAGATTTGATGGGTTGAGTGTTACTGAGCTATATATCAATGCGTTGGAGAAGTCTGAAATTAATTTCTTTTCTGGTAAGTTAACTTGGTCCTTAGGGACTGAGTAGGTAGAGCAATTATGTATCTAATGGAGAAGTGATGAGTGCTGTTTCTTACTTTGTTGATATGGCTGAAGAAGTACTTGTGATTGTTTTTGACAGTGGCTTTGGGAGATTTATTTTTGTTTCTAAGGTCTCTGCTTAATTCTTCTGAGTTTAAATTTGAGGTATGGGATTTTCAGCTTAATAATAGTGAAAAAATCTCCTCTCTCTCTCTTTTTCTTGCTACAAAATGTGTCTGTACAAAAGGTCTAGCAAACGGATGTATTCCTAAAGTTGTTACTGTACTTGTTATGGACTGAAACCATTTCAGTGCAGGAACAGATGGAGTATACAGCCCATCCTTGTATGCTTCACTGCTTGCTGTAGGTTATTCAAAGGGACAGAATACTTTAAACATCTCAGTTCATCATATGGTTGCATTAAATTTGCCTTAGAGAAATCTCTGTAGGTTGTAGGGTTTTCTGAGTATTTTACTCGGGGTTCTCATAGTGAATATCATAGAATGATGGTCAGACCTAACTAAGGAGGGTGTAATTATAAGTACAGAACATAATGATGCTATGTTTGGATTAGATAAAGCTAATATATTTGACCCTCTTATAAGATTTCAATCTGATACTGTCTCTTTGTATTAATGGATTTTAGGAAGTGTTGAACATCTTTACTTGTGATATTGTAGGTGCTCCACATAATTGATGGATAACTAAGCTCTGCAAGTTTGATAGTGTTTAATTCAGTAGAACAGGACTTAAGCTTATTTAGGCATGCTTCATGCATTGTGGGTGACATAGAGTGGATTCCACAGTAAGCCTGTGTAAGGGATCTGAAGATACGAAGCACTCTGTGGTCAATATCTAGCTATAAAGTTCTATAGGAGATGGAATTACTGAGGCATATGGTCACACCACCATTAGCTATGAAGATACCCTCAATAGAGGATCTGAATGTGTGATGAGCAGTAAACTCTGGTAGGGATGAGTTATTATCAATGCATCAGTACCGTGTTTCAGAATTGATACAGATGCCTATATTTCCAAAGATTAGGAAGACTTATATGGATTACAGAATCTTTTTTAGTCTTCTAGCATTGAACAGCACCAGTCTTAAATTATCTGGTTTGGTTTGGCTAGGTAGATTGTTCAGGTTCATCCATCCATCCGTCCTCAACCGCTTATTCACATTTTTTGCACATGGAGTCACTTCACAGTGACAATCATCTCAAGCCAAAGTATACACCGCTGGGTGGCTTACCCTGCCATGGTAGGTCATTCATACCACTCACTCACATGCACACTCTCACCATTGGACAATTTAGAGTGTCCAATCCACCTACTGTATGTCCTTGGAATGTGGGAGGAAACTAGAGCACCTGGAGGAAACCCACATGACCACAAGGAGGACATGTAGGCTCTGCACAGACGGCAATACAGCCAAGAATCAAACCAGAGAGTCTGTTGCTATGAGGCAACAATGCTAACCACTGCACCTCCATGGTGGTCTAAAAAAGGCACTACTGAGATAGTGAAAGTCCAATCCAGTATAAGAAAGTGTTGAGGTGAAGGGATTAGGTTTGCCCTGAAAAGCAAGTGGGTAGGCCAGTCAACCATCTCCCTCTAGAGAGATACACATTGGATTCACTTAAAAGAAAAGCAGTAGCTTATACAACTGATGAAGTCAATCATCTTTTGCTTATATTGAAGCATCATAATCAGGGAAAGTAGGGTGCTGCTCATGGCTAGCTTTATGTACGTTGTGGATATGACAGTTTTATCATTTCTCTCTTCATATAATCCAGACATTCATAGGTATTAGGGATAAAAGACATTCATAGGTATTAGGGATAAAGGTACTTGGGATTCCTAGACATCTGCTGTGACAAAACATTTTTATTTATTTATTTTACATTTGTTGACCGGGTTAGTCCAACTGGATACATGTCCATTTTCAGTGGAGGCCCGGGGAGATAAGCTCCAAACTATGCTAAGTAACAATATTACAAAGAATAAATGAAAAGACAATAAAGACAGAAGACAAAAATACACATCAGTTAAACATTCATATACCTTTTCTTCATTGACTGAATTTCAGAAAGTGTTTTTTTTCCCAATGTAAGCGGATGATTAGGTAAAAGGATAAACATTTGTCTTAGAGAAAAGTAGGAAAGGTAAGATGGATTTAAGTGGTTATTCGGTATGATAAGGATTATACCCACTAAAAAAACAGAAAGAAAGAAATACATATAAGGTTGAAATGCAGGTGCTTGGAATAGGGAGAATATTCTTATTTTATGTAATACAGGGTAGTTTACAGGCACTAGAAGACAGGAGAAGATTAAAGCTAAAAAACAACATTAGTATTTGGGTAAAAGACTTTCTTACACTGTGAAGGACACCAATGAGGAAGAGAAAAGGCAAACACTACTAAAAACTCCTGATGTCCACCACGGCAGTAAAACATAATAGTAAAATCAAAACTTTAATAAAAAGAATATAACATAAAATAAGCAGTCCTCAGTCTTCCGATAAGCACTTTCAGCAAATAAGTCTTCCTCAGATCGTATAAAAAGGACTGTTCAGTTTTTGTATTTATAAGGCATCACAGCCATTCCTCATTTAGTTCTCTGACACGCCCTTGTTGCAAACCAAAAGGAGGCCAGCTAGCAGAGAGGTATAATTTCCTTCATTGTAATTAAAGGGGCAGTGCTTCTCTTTACTATAGGATTGTATATGAGAAAACTAATCGCTATGGATGTGAATACATTATATGAATGAAGCAACATTCAAGTAAACTTGCTAATCATATTCCTTCTAATCTTAAGTGCAGGTTTTAATGGCACAATAGTATTTAAGCCTGGTGATCTGTTTGCTCTTAAATTAATTATCCAGCATGTTTCCCTTAGCTCTGTGCGATTATGAACATCACCTCCTCTTGTGGTCTGACAGACTGCCTCTATGGCCTTAAATACAAAGTAATGAGAAGGATACTGTGCTACGTGGGCTGCTAAGGCATTATTTGGATCTTTCTGTTTGATGTCCCTCAAATGTCTGAGGATACGTTCCTTAAGACGTGGATCGGTTTTGCCAACATAGAAAGCACTACATTGGCAGCAAGTCACTAAGAATATGATGTGGGAACTAGTACAATCAGCATAGACATTACAACTGTACTGTTGCCTGGTGATTGGATGTACAAAAACATTGGAGCTGTCAATGGAGTTGCAAGCTTTGCATCTTAAGCACTTGAAAGTGCCCTTTCCATTAGAATTGGGCGTATTTCTTTCAAATCCATCTTTGTTGCAAATGAGACGTTTCAAATTCTTCTTATTCTTGTATAGGAATCTGGGCTGTTCATCTACAATGTCTCTTATTTTGTCATCAGTTGTCAATACCGGCCAAAACTTCCTAATAACTTCACATACTTGCTTATTGTCAGCAGTGTATGTTAACAAACATTTAAGTTGCTGTGATTGAGTTTTAAGATCCAGGCTCTCATGATGACTCAATGTGGGTTCAGAGAAGTAGGACGTCCCTTTCCTCTCCTTAATTCCTGTGGATCATGCTTCAGTCTTAGATTCTTTCTTTTATAGGATCTTTTACTTAAATGTGTCTCAATATTTCTCTGTTCTGCTACAAAGTCTTCATTCTCAGTACATAATCTTGAGGTACTTAAGATCTGATTCTCAAAGATGTTATCAAAAATATGTCCCGGGTGCATACTCCCCCCTATGCAGATAATGATTTCTCCAGGTTTCTTTTTTATGAATTCCTGTACTGATACCTCTATCAAGATGCAGATGAATCTTTACATCCAGAAATTCTATGGTCTTCGAAGAACGTTTAACCACAAACTCTAGAAAATTAGTGCTCTCGTTGATAAAGTTGACAAAAAGGTCCAATTGTGTAGAGCTGCCTCTCCAAAGGATAAAGACATCATCCACAAAACGGCCATAGTACACTAGATATTGTTCAACAAAGATGGATTTGAAAGAAATAGGCCCAATTCTAATAGAAAGGGCACTTTCAAGTGCTTAAGATGCAAAGCTTGCAACTCCATTGACAGCTCCAATGTTTTTGTACATCCATACTCCAGGCAACAGTACAATTGTAATGTCTATGCTGATTGTACTAGTTCCCACATCATATTCTTAGTGACTTGCTGCCAATGTAGTGCTTTCTATGTTGGCAAAACAGATCAACGTCTTAAGGAACGTATCCTCAGACATTTGAGGGACATCAAACAGAAAGATCCAAATAATGCCTTAGCAGCCCACGTAGCACAGTATCCTTCTCATTACTTTGTATTTAAGGCCATAGAGGCAGTCTGTCAGACCACAAGAGGAGGTGATGTTCATAATCGCACAGAGCTAAGGGAAACATGCTGGATAATTAATTTAAGAGCAAACAGATCACCAGGCTTAAATACTATTGTGCCATTAAAACCTGCACTTAAGATTAGAAGGAATATGATTAGCAAGTTTACTTGAATGTTGCTTCATTCATATAATGTATTCACATCCATAGCTATTAGTTTTCTCATATACAATCCTATAGTAAAGAGAAGCACTGCCCCTTTAATTACAATGAAGGAAATTATACCTCTCTGCTAGCTGGCCTCCTTTTGGTTTGCAACAAGGGTATGTCAGAGAACTCAATGAGGAATGGCTGTGATGCCTTATAAATACAAAGCTGAACAGTCCTTTTTATACGATCTGAGGAAGGTTTATTTGCCAAAAGCGCTTATCGGAAGACTGAGGACTGCTTATTTTATGTTATATTCTTTTTATTAAAGTTTTGATCTTACTATTAAGTTTTACTGCCGTGGTGGACATCGGGAGTTTTTAGTAACATTAGTATTTAGGTTTGTTTATTGAATGAGGGTGAAAACAGTAATGCTACATTTAGGTTTAATCTGGGTTAGTGCATGGGCAAAGCCACTGGGTTTTAAGGAGTAATTTTATTCTATTCTTGAAGAGCGGTAACAATGAAAGTAATTGTAGATTGCTGGGAAGCCTGTTCCAGATTCTCCTTACTGAGTTAGAGAAGAGGGAGTCACCTGCTTTGTTAAAGGATTTCTGGACGGTTACTTGTAATTTATTCGCTGAGCGAAGGGTAGTGAGATTACTAAAGGGAGAGATTAGGCTACTGAGAATAGGGGTGTTGGTGGGCTGATGTAATATTTTATGGGTGATGATAAGTTGTTAAAAAGTATCTGGGTTTGAAGTTCTGGCCAACCAAGCTGTTTAAGATTTAGACATTGGTGGGTTTTAAATGGGGAGCCAGTGGCAAATATGGTAATGTTGTTATAGGAGGTTGCCAGTTTATTAAGGTTACTTTTGGAGAGATTGGTATAAATGGGGGAGGCATAGAGGAGTGTGGAGATAAGGGCAATGGTGGTTCTGGCTTCAGGGGTAAGAAACGATTTTATACTATAGAGAGAGCCAAGTTTTCTGTTTACAGTTTTGATAGTCAAGTTAAAATGTGAATCAAAGTTAAGATGTTGATCAATTGTTTTGCCTAATAGTTTGGTAGTTGGGTCTAGTGCAATGATAGTGCCATTACTGGTCTTGACAGTGAGGTGAATAGGGAAAGACTTATAGTAGGAGGCAACATTGTAGGAACCAGTTCTCAACTGAGCTAAATACAGTTTGAGTAATGGTTTGGAGTTCAGGAGCAGAGGAGGCAGTACATACTAGAGTAGAATCATCTGCATATTGAATGCAGCTGGCTTGAGGAATATTTAGATGTAGATCATTAATGAATATAGTTAAGAGGAGAGGTCCTAGGATAGAGCCTTGTGAGACCCCCAAAGTAATAGGAAGATGAGAGGAAAGGTTATTGTCCCAGATGAGAGCTTGCTGTCTATGTTCTAAATAGGACTTGAACCATTGTAGTGTTTGTGAGGTGAATGAGAGAGTATTTAGTATGTTTAGAAGCATTTGATGGTTAATCATATCAAAGGCTTTAGAAAGGTCAATAAAAAATGCATCAGAGAGCTTATTATTGTTATGTTGTTTGTTAATGCAGTCAGAGAAGGATGAGTGCAGTAGTGGTGCTATGAAAAGACCTAAAACCATGCTGACAATCTGATAGAAGGTTATTTAAGAGAAGGTGATCAAGTAGCTGTTGGTGGATACATGTTTCCATTAGTCTGGCTAGAGGAGAGAGTAGGGCAATGGGGCGATAGTTTGAAAGTTCGATAGAGTTACCACCTTTATGAAGTGGGATAATGTGAGAGATTTTCCAGAGAGATAGGATAAGGCCTTCGGTAATGGTTCTGTCGGTAAGAATGGAAATAGGGTAGGTTAGTACTTTTGCAGCAATCTGCAGATATTCAGCTGATAGGAGACCAGCTGAGGGGGTACATGGTTTAAGTTTAGTAAGTAAGGTAAAGATGAGAGATGTGGGAACTGGCTTTAGATGAAAGGGGGGTGGTATGCTAGTTAGGCTGGATGGGAGGTTAGAGTTAGCAAGAGATTGTACAGTTTCAGTAAAGCAGGTATTGAGGGCATTAGCAATCTGATTTGAAGAGTTTGAAGAGAGACCTACGGGGGTTGGAGTCTTGGTATGTCCTGGGTGTAAGAGTTTATTTATAGCTGACCAGAAAATTTGAGGTTTTTGTTGATGTTTATGCTGAAGTTTAAAGTAGTAGTTCTTTTTGTCAAGGAGTATTAATCTTTTAGTGGCATTTCTTAACGGTTTATAGTTCTGGTGGTCAGTTAGATTTTTAGTGAATCTCCATTTAGACCAGATCTTATTTCTTAATCAAATTTTTTGTTTAGTCTCTTTGGTGAGCCAAGGAACAGTTTTGGTGCTAGTTCTTATGGTTCTAGTAGGTGCATGGTGTTCCAGGATTTGTAGGAATTTGGAGTTAAAAAAAGTATACAGCTTCATCCAGTGGAAGTTGTTTCAAGGGAGACCAGTCACAAGCTTGTAGTTCAGCTTGGAAGCTGACTGGCTTAAAATTATTTTTCTTATTTATAGTTTTAAAGATTGTTTGGTTGGGAATGAATGTTTTTTTCCTAATTATATAAGTAAGGAAGTGATCACTTATATCATCTGGTAGGGTATCAGCTTTATATGAGAGTGGGTGGTTATTTACAAGAACCCAGTCTAAAGTGCTTTGTTTTCCACTAGGCTTATGGATTCTGGTTGGTGAGGTGATAATTTGCGAGAAGCCATAAAGATTTATAAGGAGTGCAGGTTGGGCTGAGGTACAGGTATTCCAGTCAATGTTGAAGTCACCAAGTACGATGGTTTCTTGTGGGAAGGAGGACTAGAGCCAACAGAGGATGGTTTGTAGGATATCGATGTTGTTGCCTGGAGGGAGGTAGGAGCATATTATATTAATGGACTTGTTTGCATTGATCTGAAGCTTAGAGATAAGGATTTCTGCATGACTATCAAAGGGTAGTTGTATGTCTACTATGGAGACGTGTAGGGAAGATTTAAACAAAATTGCTACCCCTCCACCCTTTTTGGTTCTACAATCTAATATTATTATATTATAACCAGGTGGGATGACTTCCTTGTCCTTTGTCGCTGGTTTAAGCCAGGTTTCTGTTAGACATAGGACATCAAAGTGTCAAGTAGAGCATGGAGTTGCATGATTTTGTTATTTAAGCTCTGTAGGTTAACATGAGCTATGAGTAAGGAGTTAGGGTCTTTAGTAGAGGTAAAAGGGGATGTAGGCTGTGGTTGGTGGGACTTTAGTGGGATGTTATTATTTGATCCTGGGTTGGGATGAATATCTCTGTGGAATAATGGGTGTTGATGAAGGGTAAGTAAGAACTTCAGGGTTTTATAGTGACTGTTCAGGGACTTTCTGGATTGGTGGATGGAAATATGAGCTAGCCTATGATACTTTGGGGAAAGTTAGGTAGAGATAGAGGTGATGTTAGCATGGTTATGTGAGCTTGGTTGACTGAGAGGCAGTGTTTGTTTTAGAGAATGGGGGGGTTCCCTGTAGTATACATTCTCATATAGAGTAAGGTTAACAGTGCTGGTTTTCTGTGCAGCCACTTAATTTATATAACATAATTTCTTTCCTGTGTTTGTTGCTCATTATCACAGGTGACCCTTACAATAGAAGAGTAGGTCTCTTACCAGCTGATGTCAGAGTATTGGCAGACTCGGATGATAATGGTGGCCAAACAGATGCAGAGTCAGGGAGTGCAGAGGTTGAATGTGACACTGAGGTTGAGATTCAGCCAGCCCCTGTGATTCCATCATATGCAGCCAGTAGGCTTACACCAATCCATTCCAGTGAACCTTCCAACATTGTACAGGTTGATGGTGAGACACTCAATCAGGGAAGTGAGTTTACTGCAGCTTTAGTGCCTGTTGACTCTGGCCAAAGCCAAAATGTGGGTGAGGTGCCATGCAGGAAGGTTGTTAGGGGTGCTTGGAGGAGGCCTGCTGTGTGTCCAGATGTGTCTTCCCATGCCACTCAACATATATTTAGGGCCATCATGGAGGCACAGGGACATTCCCATAGGTCCTCCAGAGAAATGCTTAGGGTTATAGATGTGGCACAGCCTGACATGCATGCCTGCTTCCGCCGTGTTGCCAAATCAGTGGATCAGATGAATGACATGTTGAAAAGGGCAGTGTCTGTGATGGAACATCTGCTGGGAAGGGGATGGCATCCTTATGGGTGCAGGTCAGCCACAACATCTGCTATTAGCCAATATGGCTATGCCCAATCACACCACCATAGTGGCACTACTTCCACTGCTCTGTCAGTGGTAGAGGTGTCCACACCCAGATGTGGCAGGCCATGGAGTTGTGGTCCTGGACATCCTTGTGAGGAGAATTCATCCAGCAGACATCAGTCATGTTCAGGTAGCAGCAGTGCATCTGACCATGGGCATGGATGTGGAAGTGCAACTCTTGGCAGAGCCAGTTCTGTGGTGGGGTATGACAGCAATGAACTGCCACCTCTACCATGCATGGCTAACCCCTGTTCATCATACCAAGATGCAGAGCTAGCACAGAGCTTGACTGTGTTCATGCAGACACTCACACACCGGTTTAACCTGGATGATCCGTACAGACACACACAATAAGTAATGGTTCAGCCATGAAACTTAAAACTCATTTTGTCTCACTGGCTGTTTGTTACTTTATCCAAATGTCTGCTTGCTTTTCTTTCTTACTCATACTCATATACTCATCTTTTGTGTCAGCCTGTGCAAGTGATGATAACTGTGCCATATCCCTGCGTTCTATCTTTTGGATTCAGGGATACATAAGCATTTGTATCTGATGCTCAGGGTATATAGATAACTTAGTTCTTTCACCAAAATGACCTTAACGCAAATTTATTTTCATACAAGAAACAACAGCGTTTTCGCTACTCTAACAAGGTAGCTTCTTCAGAGGTTTTAAAAAGCGCGAGATCAGCGCTCCTTTTAAACTCCACATAATAGTGCGATTACATCACTTTCTAAAACAGTTTTTGTCAATAAATAAATTTGTTTCATTAGGCAACATAGTTCAATATCATAATGTCCATGTTAGACTATTACAACAAATGTACCTGAAGAACTAGTATAACACATTACAAGAAATTAAAACGGCTGAACATTAAGCTAAGCCTGTAATAAAACACATGTAAACACTCATTTTAAAAAAATATATACTTAATATACTGTACTTGTGAAATGAATTGTTACATGTTCAAAATAAGAAAGAAAAAGGAGGGGCTAGAAACTACTAACCCCTATTTAAGAAGCATGTGCTTTTTTATTTTTGTCTCCACGTAAAATGTGCCTAATAGGTCATATACCAAATGTAACATTTAAGCATAAATGTGCCATTACAGGCACCCTTTCTATGCTCAGTAATGAACCAACAGTTATTTGAGAACGGTCCACTCTTCGATTATTGATAAGGAAATCAAAAAAAAATATATGAAAATTAAATAAAAAAGCCATAGTAGTATAAAAAATGACTCTAAAATTACTATGCGTCAGTCATTATCAATCATATGACATTTATTAACATCTAACAATTAAAAACTTTTACCTCAAATGAGTTTTTTTTACTTTAAAAGTTACTTATGTAGTAAACCTAGCCACTAGGGGCTTTTACCTCAGATATGATTTATACTTTAAAAATGGTGCTATGTTACAACTTTCATTAAGGCCTGGTAAATTAAAGGCGTCTAATTTAAGCTGCCATAATAGCTCACGAGTTTCCAATATAAGTGAGGTGGGACCCCCCCTAAAAGACACAGGTAAGTGGTCAATGCCCATAAACACAAATGTATGCCCTGGGTGGCAAGCTATGTGCTTGGCCAATGCGTTTTCACTCTTATTGTTTTTAATAGCATAGCAGTGCTGGTAAATACGTTCCTTAAACCTTCTGTCAGTCTTACCGACATAGAAGGCGGAACAACATGTGTAAAAAGCAACATAAATGATGGATTTAGTATCACAATTAATTCTGTGGCCAATATAATATTTCCTACCTGATATGCAGAATGTGCTGCCTGTTTTTATATGGATGCAAAAATTGCACAAGCCACATGCAAAAGAACCCATTGTTCTGTTGCAAGATTGCACTGCTAGACCACTTTGTAATAGGTCTTTAATGTTTCTCCCTCTCCTAAACACAGTGTTAGGTTTCTTGCCCAATTTATTAGCTAAAGAAGCGTTAGTAGAAAGAAAGTACCAATTCTTAGACAAAATACCTTGAATAACATTAGAATTCAGGTTAAATGTCGTGATAAAACTACATGGGTACTCATTTGATGAGGAGTCTGCTGTAAATGTAGGAGAATCTGTAACAGAAGAATTCACTATGGTGTCAAGCTTTAACATTAAAACAGGATCCTTTGGAGGTAATGCCTGGAGAAGTGGTTTGTAAAAAACACTATTTCTCTTCATCACTACTTCATTCAGTATATCCTCAACCAGACTCTGTGGGTAACCACGGTTGGTGAAAAGCTCCTTTAGAAATTCACCTTCCTGTAAAAAGTCGTTCAAATCACTACACATTCTTACTGCCCTCACTAATTGACCTTTCACTATAGCTTTTTTATGCTTGAAAGGGTGTGAGCTCGTAAAATGGAGAAAGGAATTCACGTATATGTCTTTTCTAAAAATAATAGATTTGAATGAACCAGATGAAGCCACCCTTGACAATTTAACATCAAGGTAGTCAATCACATCTGTATCAAAATGGTAGGTGAATTTCAGAAAGGTTGTCGTTGAGTTCAAGTATTCGACAAATGAATGTGCTAATGTGGAGTCACCTTTAAAAAGGATAAAGACATTGTCTAAGAAACGTGTGTAAAAGACAAGCTTTTCCTTCCACTCAGTGTTGTTAAATACGAAATGCCTTTCCCAATAGGCCATGAATAAATTAGCCACAGCGGCCCCACAAGGAGAGCCCATGGCTACCCCTTGTTTCTGGATATAAATGTCTTTTTCAAACATAAAAAAATTGGAAGACAGAATGATGTCCAACAATTCAGTGACATTGTTAATGTCATTTTTAGGGGCCCCAAGCTCTTTTAAAAGAAGTTCAACCCATTCCAACGCTTCCTGGTGTGGAATGGAGGTATACAAGTCAACGACATCGATGGTAAGAAAATTAGTGGTTTCCTCCAGACTTATAAGTTTCAAGTTAGATAAAAAAGACCAGGAATCTTTGCAAATACTAGGAATGAGTTCAACATACTTAGAGAGAAATGAATCAATATATTTCGAACATGGGTAAGAGATTGATGACCTGCCGTCAATAAGGGCTCTCATTGGAGGATCTCCAAGGTTCTTGTGGACCTTGGGTATACCAAACATGACAGGGGTCTTAGGGGACAAAATGTCAATGTATTTCAAGGTGTCTAAGTCTATTCTACCACTGATAAAAAGGTCCCTGAAGTAGCCCCTAGTTCTGTTGGCACAAACATTCATTTCATTAACCGAAAAAGCTTCATAAGCTGAAGAATCTAGTACCCTATGCATTCTCTCAACGTAATCCGTTTGCTCAAAAATGGCTAAACCACCCCCTTTGTCTGGCTTAATAATTCTAACAGCTGATGCCCGCAATTTGTTAAGGGCTACCAGCTGTTCTTTAGAAATGTTAAACTGGTTAGACATTGTAGTAGAAACCTTATCCATGTGTCTAATATCCAATTCACAAGCGCACTCAAACATTTTCAATGCCACATGCAAAGGCGGGTTAAACACACTTGGAAGCTTTAATTTAGAGGTGTAAGACCCTGTTGAATCATTAAACAATAGTTTTAAGTTGAGTTTTCTAACATAACATTTCAAGTCCAGCAATACTCTAGCAACGTCACATTTTCTTGATGGAACAAAGGTATTACCCAAAGCTAAAAGCTCGACTAGTTCAGGTTCCAAATAAAGGGAAGAGAAATTGTAGATCGTAAAGTCACCTCATTTATTTAATACAATATTAGGGGTAACATTATTAATGCTACATGCATTAGCACTCAATGGTTCCAATTCCTGTTCCCCCTCCGACGTGTTTGGTTGTTCCTGTTCCCTAAAAAAACATTGTCTGTATTTTGATCACTATTAGAGCCTACATTATGACTAGGGGCAGGTGTATTGTTATAACCCCCATTCTTTTCTTGTCTGTTTCTATTTCTGTTGCTTCTCCTAAGGGGGCGATCACTCCCAGCATTAGCATTATGGTCTGGAATATTACCAGTGCCTACAATATCTTCTCCATCAATAAGCTCTAGTGAGCCATCCCTACTTACAGTCTGACTGTTAATACACAATTTAGGGAATGCTTTATCATTGGAGTAAGCAAGCCTATCCCTATATAATTTCTTAGATTTATTATTTTTAAGTTTGACCATATATGTATCAATGCTCGAAAACATACGAGCATGGTCGAATTTGAATTTTGAAAAAGCAACATTAATTTTAATTTCTTCATCTAATGAACAGACATCTTTTGTTAAATCATCAATGCAAATAGAGTAGTGTTTCACAAGCAATTCTATCAATTGCATACCCTGTATTTGAAACAATGCCTTTAAATCAGACAAAAAACCATTACTGCTAATCAAGCTCGAGGGAGAAAACCCATTCCTTAAACCTTTAGGAATGATACCCTCATTTAAGCATTGCTTGAAGTAAGCAACTTCAAGCTGCAATTTCCTTAGCTTAAAAGTCTTAGTGTCCAAAAGTTTTAATTTGTCCGACAAGGACTCAGGACAGTTATTTGACTCAGCATTGTTCTGCACCGACGGAGCATCATTTAGAGGTTTAGTAAAAAACAGAAAGTCACCTGTGTTCTGTATCCATTCGGATATGGATGCAGCGCCAATAAGTGCATTATCTTGGCCATTCATACCACTTTGTGTATTTGCCTGTGAATTAGAGGCCTCAGTCACTGAAAGTCTTGTTGTAGAAGCAGCCGTTCTCAACGGTTGCACTGCTGGAATAGAGTCTTGCGTGCCTGCAAGCACTCTGCTAGCACCAGTTCGAGTAGTGGTAGTGTCCGGATAACCAGAAGCACGTAATGGATGAGTTCTTTCTAGGGCAATAAAATGCTCGTTCAATGCTTCAATCCTTTGGGTTAATGTAAGCAGCAAGTTAGGTACATCCACGTTACTGGATTTGGATGACCCGAATATGTTAGGGCTGGCAGGGCTCTCCATGGGCTCAGAAGCCATAAAAACTGTACAACCAGAAAAAAGATCCACAAACAAGCGAAAAAAAGACTTCGAGCCAACACAGGGAACCTTCACCAAAATTACCTTAATGCAAATTTATTTTCATACAAGAAACACAACAGCATTTTCGCTACTCTAACAAGGTAGCTTCTTCAGAGGTTTTAAAAAGCGCGAGATCAGCGCTCCTTTTAAACTCCACATAATAGTGCGATTACATCACTTTCTAAAACAGTTTTTGTCAATAAATAAATTTGTTTCATTAGGCAACATAGTTCAATATCATAATGTCCATGTTAGACTATTACAACAAATGTACCTGAAGAACTAGCATAACACATTACAAGAAATTAAAACGGCTGAACATTAAGCTAAGCCTGTAATAAAACACATGTAAACACTCATTTTAAAAAAATATATACTTAATATACTGTACTTGTGAAATGAATTGTTACATGTTCAAAATAAGAAAGAAAAAGGAGGGGCTAGAAACTACTAACCCCTATTTAAGAAGCATGTGCTTTTTTATTTTTGTCTCCACGTAAAATGCGCCTAATAGGTCGTATACCAAATGTAACATTTAAGCATAAATGTGCCATTACAGGCACCCTTTCTATGCTCAGTAATGAACCAACAGTTATTTGAGAACGGTCCACTCTTCAATTATTGATAAGGAAATCAAAAAAATAAAAGCTATAGTGAAAGGTCAATTAGTGAGGGCAGTAAGAATGTGTAGTGATTTGAACGACTTTTTACAGGAAGGTGAATTTCTAAAGGAGCTTTTCACCAACTGTGGTTACCCACAGAGTCTGGTTGAGGATATACTGAATGAAGTAGTGATGAAGAGAAATAGTGGTTTTTACAAACCACTTCTCCATGCATTACCTCCAACGGATCCTGTTTTAATGTTAAAGCTTGACACCATAGTGAATTCTTCTGTTACAGATTCTCCTACATTTACAGCAGACTCCTCATCAAATGAGTACCCATGTAGTTTTATCACGACATTTAACCTGAATTCTAATGTTATTCAAGGTATTTTGTCTAAGAATTGGTACTTTCTTTCTACTAATGCTTCTTTAGCTAATAAATTGGGCAAGAAACCTAACACTGTGTTTAGGAGAGGGAGAAACATTAAAGACCTATTACAAAGTGGTCTAGCAGTGCAATCTTGCAACAGAACAATGGGTTCTTTTGCATGTGGCTTGTGCAATTTTTGCATCCATATAAAAACAGGCAGCACATTCTGCATATCAGGCAGGAAATATTATATTGGCCACAGAATTAATTGTGATACTAAATCCATCATTTATGTTGCTTTTTGCACATGTCGTTCCGCCTTCTATGTCGGTAAGACTGACAGAAGGTTTAAGGAACGTATTTACCAGCACTGCTTTGCTATTAAAAACAATAAGAGTGAAAACGCATTGGCCAAGCACATAGCTTGCCACCCAGGGCATACATTTGTGTTTATGGGCATTGACTACTTACCTGTGTCTTTTAGGGGGGGTCCCACCTCACTTATATTGGAAACTCGTGAGCTATTATGGCAGCTTAAATTAGACGCCTTTAATTTACCAGGCCTTAATGAAAGTTGTAACATAGCACCATTTTTAAAATATAAATCATATCTGAGGTAAAAGCCCTTAGTGGCTAGGTTTACTACATAAGTAACTTTTAAAGTAAAAAAAACTCATTTGAGGTAAAAGTTTTTAATTGTTAGATGTTAATAAATGTCATATGATTGATAATGACTGACGCATAGTAATTTTAGAGTCATTTTTTATACAACTATGGCTTTTTTATTTAATTTTCATATCTTTTTTTGATTTCCTTATCAATAATCGAAGAGTGGACCATTCTCAAATAACTGTTGGTTCATTACTGAGCATAGAAAGGGTGCCTGTAATGGCACATTTATGCTTAAATGTTACATTTGGTATACGACCAATTAGGCACATTTTACGTGGAGACAAAAATAAAAAAGTACATGCTTCTTAAATAGGGGTTAGTAGTTTCTAGCCCCTCCTTTTTCTTTCTTATTTTGAACATGTAACAATTCATTTCACAAGTACAGTATATTAAGTATATATTTTTTTAAAATGAGTGTTTACATGTGTTTTATTACAGGCTTAGCTTAATGTTCAGCCGTTTTAATTTCTTGTAATGTGTTATACTAGTTCTTCAGGTACATTTGTTGTAATAGTCTAACATGGACATTATGATATTGAACTATGTTGCCTAATGAAACAAATTTATTTATTGACAAAAACTGTTTAGAAAGTGATGTAATCGCACTATTATGTGGAGTTTAAAAGGAGCGCTGATCTTGCGCTATTTAAAACCTCTGAAGAAGCTACCTTGTTAGAGTAGTGAAAACGCTGTTGTGTTTCTTTTATGAAAATAAATTTGCGTTAAGGTCATTTTGGTGAAGGTTCCCTGTGTTGGCTCGAAGTCTTTTTTTCTCTTGTTTGTGGATCTTTTTCCTGGTTGTAACTTAGTTCTTAGTATATCTGCATTTGTGATAGTGACTTGATAATTGTACTTTTGACATATACTGGTCTTAGAAAGTTAGACAGTTGATAGAATCAAACATTTTTGTGTCAGTATTGCTATTGATCTTGTGAGGGTTGTGAAATCTGAAACTGCAATGTGTCTCATTACTTTCTAACTTCTCTCTTTAATGATTTCCAGTACAAAAGTATGGTGCTAAACTGAAAACATTTCGTGACCATCAGTACTTTTGAGAGGTATGACAGTGTGAATCTTTGATGCCTGAGGCCTACTGCTTTATAAGGGACTCATACAAGGCACATATGTCTCTGCTGTCACATGTTAAAGTCATTTCTGTACAAATCACAACATGCAAGGATATGCCATTCATTCATATTATTAAACAATACACTCCGGGTTCACCATTTACCTCGTAATCAAGGAGTTGCAAAAATTTTAGTTCAGGGTTGACTCTGTCTGATGCTAGGAGTACACAGCCATTATATAGGTAGGTAAAGGTTGTGAGCATTTCCTGGTATCAATTTTACTATATGCATGTGAATAGGAGGAAGGTTTTTGCCCCTAAGGTGATGAGTGAATGTGCTATGCATTGCCTCTTGGACAATGTGAGGGCATATTAACCACACCTGCCATTGGTTGTGGTATGTGTACGACTTCACCTTGTTGATCCTGCTGAAGTTGTTTTCTCAAGATGATGTTGTGTAACATGGCACATACTGTGACAATTCCAGTACATGTACATAGATTTTACTACAGGGTTCCCCAAAATGTATCTAGGCACCATAACCACAAATTCAGCAGCCCAAACACATGCTCTGTGATATTTCTAGTTTGAGAGTGTGCCTCATTATGGCATTCTTCAGTGAGTGTGTGCATTTCTGATGGGTGTCATCAGCCACAGTTCCAGTGCAAAACATGCATCTCCCAGTATATGATCCAGTGGGGTATCCCCCCTAATAAATATCTGATACATTTGGGAGGCGTGTCACATGTGAGTTGTGGTGACTGCCTGGGTTGCCAGCACACATGTTCAAGATGATTCCCTTAGCATTACACATGACTTGGCAATTAATAGAGTGGATGCCCTTTATATTTATGTTGAGCAATCCCTGTTCACTGGATGGTCCCTTAATGTCTATATCTGAGCAATCTATGGCACCCAGTACTTCAAGGTAGTGTGCAACAAGGTAGAGCATAATTGTGGGCCTATCCTCAAGAGTATAGGAAAAATATATGTGGTCACTGGCATGTTCTAGCATAGCATTCTGGAACTGATGGAAAATCCTGGATGCTGATGCCTGTGACACCCCAAGCAGGCCCCTGCTGGTGTCTGAAAGGCTCCTGTAGTTAAAATTCTAAGTACTACACATACCTTTGTCTCCACTCATATGGGTTCCCCTCAGTTTGCTCTGGGTCTGAGAAGAGGATAAGAGAGGTTGCAGAGTTCATGTAGTATTTCTTTATCCACCCTGTAGTGCTCGAAAATTTCCATGTTATGCAGATTGTGATAAGTTAAATGGTGTCTGAAAATTCTTCTCCTTCTTGGCCTTGGTCTATTCCAGCAACAGCAGTAGTAGCAGACTTCAGCCTGTTGCATATACACATGAATTAAACAACAGGAGCCTGTAACATTCTTTCTGTGTAGACTCCTTTCTGTGGCTGTATTCCAGTAGGTTTAGGAATCTGCACGGAAAACCAGCACTGTGTCTACATGGTTGCTTTATAGCTTGCTGAATATCTCCTCCATCTTGGATTCTTTGATTAACATACATTTCAGCTGCTTATGCTGTAAGTGTCATGCCACAATGTTTACCTTGTTGGCATAGCTATACATACACTGTGTAGAGCTGCTTACTGAATCCAAAACAATGTGCTACTGTGTACAAGATGGTGTGAATGGATTGTGTAGGCTTTATTGAATCCAGCCATTTGTCTTTTGGTTTAAATTCACCTCTCCTGATCCATTCTTGAATTAGATCCTGATTGACATGAAGTTGTTTCAGCAGTTTTCTATACTTGCAATTATATTTAAGCATTTTCCATATTTCTTGCCTTCTCATCTGATCCTTCTTATATTCTTTCTTCTCTTTTTGGTACATTTAGTTACTGCCTAGTTTTCATCTTCTTCTGTTTTGGTTTGATTTCCATTGACACTGATATGCTTCTGCTAAACTAAGCAGGGAGGTCATCTTAGACTTGTTCTCCTCATATTTTAAAACTTTCACTATGTTTGGATCTTGTGAGGTCAGTAGATATGTATGCATTGCCACGATTACACATCTATACTTGTAACCGATTCTGAGGCTCATACCTCTTTCAGTACAGGGATATATAATCTTGGTATAAAATTGATAATATTATAAATCATTTGATAAGCATGAAGCATGCAGCTTTTTTCTTGTTTTCTTCTCCAACTAATCCAATATTTTGGTCCCAGTCATTCACCCCAAAACTGTAAGTTAGAACATGAAGAACAAATTGGTTGATAGCTTGGACTTTATTCCTAGATGTCAGGGCTGTATTAATTATTAATTTTAGTCTTCTAAAGTATTCCTTACTAAGTTTTATTCAAATTTGTTCACATTTTATTGATGATCCTTCATCAATTCCCGAATATTCATACACTCACTCCTGTTCAATTTCCTTTATATCACATTCCTGTCCCAGAATGACAGTTTCTTGATTGTGCAGCCTTTATGCTTTAAATGTTGCTTTTGTACATTTATCAAGACCAAATGACATTCTTATATCATCTGAGAAAGTTTTGACTACATACAGTTGTACTTTCAGTTCCTCATCTGACGAACTATGCAGTTTTAAATCATCCACAAGAAGAAGATGAAAAGTCTTTTCACTTTGTTGTTTTCTGGTAGCCAAATTGCAACTATGACCTAATCTGTTAAGTAATGAGTTTAACGGTTTAAGAGCAAAAGAAAAGAGCAGGAGTGACAGAGTCACCGTAGAATATCTCTCTTTGAATTTTTATTCCTAGGATAATAATTTGTCCTTTATCATGACTTAGTTGCACAATGGTTTGCCACTGTTTCATGGTCACTGTAATGTAATCGATCAATGTAGGGTGTATCTTATACATTTATAAGCACTGTTTTATCTCTGAATATGGGATGCCATCAAGGCCTTGTAGAGGAGGGAAATTAGAGGCCAGCAGTCAGTCACAGGGCCATAAAATGCATACCATTGCATGGAGACAGGCCGTATAGGCATATCCATAGTGCTGTGAGTAGATATTTTGATACACACCCACAGGTGGAGGATGTGAGATTAGAACACCTACCTGTCTAGTATTATACACTACAGCTCACATTACCTATTGCACATGTGACAGGTTATGTCTGCTGGGTTCTCAGGAAGAATCAACTGTTTGAATGGCCAAGGGAACGGAAAGGCTCATTCATAGCAACAAATAGACAAAAACAGGCATCTACAGCAAGGGAACAACCCTCTGAATCGATCAATGAAACAAGGCAAGCAACTGGAGCAATAGTGGAGGTTGAAGTGTATGACAACAGAATCATGAATAGTAATAAGAAACCGTTAGTCAGAAGGAATGAATGTGTTCAGAAGCTAGATGAAAGGATTATAGAAGTTTCAGATCCTGATGCATACATGCATCTGAGAGATCAGGCATCCATTAATAATGTTACTGAATCTACAGTACCTAATCCAGCAGAACAAAGCAATGGAACTAGGCCCAAGGAAGGAGCAGTGCATTTACTTTTACAGCATCCACTCCCTTTTTTACTACAAGGGAAGAATGCATGACAGTCATGCTCAATAAGCAGGGAGAGGAAAAAGAGAAAAGTATAAAGGTGGAAACTATAGATTCGCTGGTATTAAATATATCTGGACATGAACTGAATAGGAATGAAATGAACATTTTAAGGAGAGGGTTAAGTTTTATACCCTCCTTACGATCATCCTTGAGTGAACTCGTGACAGATATAAGGTGCTTTGGAAGGAATTTGACATTAAGGAATATTTTTGGCAATACTGAGACACAAGAACATGAAAATAAAATCATACTTAAAAGACCCAGCACCTTTGTTCAATTGAGCCATCCCACTATAGATGTTTTCATTTGGCTTTGTGAAAAAGAGGTAGAACAATATAGATTGAAAGAAAAAAGACAACATTTTTATAATCTAAGTTATCAAGAAAGGCTAACATTGAATACACTTCAAAGAAGTAGGGACATAGTGGTGAAAGCAGCAGACAAAGGAGGAGCGGTAATTGTGATGGATTCAGTAAGATATGGCAACAAGATGAAGGAAATGCTAAGTGAAACAGCAATCTATCAAATAATATCAAAGAAGGATGTCAATAAAATAATAGTGAATGTGAATGATGGCATCTATGAAAAATCAATGAATAGAACTATCACAAAAGTATTGTATGATTATTTTTACACACAGCATCCGAAGATACCTAACATCAGTGGACTGCCTAAGGTCCATAAGAATTTGATGGATCCACCTTTAAGGCCAAATGTCAATGGAGAAGGATGGGTGATTGAACCCATTTCTATATATGTGGTAGAATAATTGAAGAGATTGCTACCACATGCAAGAACAGTTGTGAAAGATTATGAAGGTTTTTTCAAATGTCTTTATGAAAGCACAACAATGAGGAAAACTTATGAAGGTATCATAATGGCAACTCTGGATGTGAATATCCTGTTTACATCAATACCAAATGAATATGGAATAGAAGCAGTTAGACAATTTGGAATTAAATCTAAGACCAATGATACTATAAACTTGGTATGCAGTTTTTTAGATGAAATACTGTCTAACAATATTTTCATATATGGGAATGAATATTATTGGCAGAAATCTGGAGTGGTCATGGGAACCCCATGTACCAACAGTTATGCCAACATAGTCTTGGCACAATGGGAGGAAGAATGGTGCTTGGATACCCTCAATAGCTGGAATAACTACATAGTTGTATATAAACGTTTTGCTGATGACATCTGTATTTTATGGGAAGGTGATGAACACTCTCTCAGAAGTTTTGAGTCTTTCCTGGGTAACACAACATCCTTTTTAAGATTTGAATTGAATTATTCTGATACTACAATCAGCTTCCTTGATATCCAACTGACATTGGATCATGTATATGGGATAGATACATCTATGCACAGAAAGACAACATGGTGTAATCACATGCTCCATAGGGCAAGTATGCACCCAAGACATATCTGAACCCAAGACATATTTTCAAAAATATAGCGGAGAATCAAGTGAAACATATATCAAAACTGTGCACTAAAGGTGAAGCTTTTGAAAAAGAAAAGGAAAGGCTTATTGATAACTTCATGGAAAGAGGATATAATAAAGATGAAGTCATAAAAAGCATGAATAGAACATCCGATCTATGAACTGGCAAAGGAAGACCATATTTTTCCCATTGGTTGAGCAAGGAAGAAGTTGAGAGGAATAAGAATGAAGATAAGTTGAGATTTTGTCTTACATGTAGCAGTGACAATGCATTCATACTAGGGACCATAAAAAAGAACTGGTCTGTTTTGACTTCAGATGAGAACCTTAGGAGCATTGTAGGGGAGACACCCAGATTTTCCTTTAAGAATAGGAAAAAATCCGAAAAGGCTCTTATGCCATGGGAATCGTCGAAACTTGGACATAGAACACACACCCACAAGTAAAGTAGGCACCTATAAATGTGGATTTTGTAAAACATGTCAACATATTAAAACAGATAATTTATTTATACATCCAACATCTAAGAAGGAATATAGGTTCAAAGGGTTTGAGAATTTTAGGAGCAAAAATGTGATTTATATTGCTCAGTGTCTATGTTGCCCAGCCTTCTATGTGGGGAAAATGAATAGAATGTTCAAGGAACATATCCTGAGGCACTGTTAGGACATCAGAAATCAAGTGAATATGAATTTCCTATATGGTCATATTAAAATAAATCGAGACCACACTTTTAAATTTATGGCTGTAAGCAGGCTAGTAGAAACAATACAAGGAGGGGATCTGGCCAACTATACCGAAACTGAATAAACATCATGAATCTTAGAACGGATCAGAAACCTGGATTAAATGAAATTGTACTGCTCAAACCCATCTTGAAAGGAAGGGCTTTAAAGAAATAATGCATTTGCATTAATTCTGTGTTTCACTTTAAAGCTCCAAGCTTTTAGCTAACACTAAGCAAATAGAATATGCATTCTGAATGAAAGGTGTGTCCATATACCACACCTTTATTGGTTGATTGAATGAATGAGCTGCAGAAGTTCTTTTTAAATAAAAGGAAGCTGCTTTTTTCTTTAGGATTTGATAAAGGTTCAATAACCGAAAGCACTTATCCAGAAAGCAGCAGCAGGATCACATTTTATTTTGTCCATAAAGGAACTGATTTTAAGTATTTCAACCTTTTTACTTCAGCTTGGGTGGCAGCAGCAGGTTTGCTTTTTACATTTACTTGGTTTCCATGCGTACTGCCTTTGGTGGTGAGCTCAGTGAATCTTTTTGTTTTGGTTATGTCTGCTGGATATGTTGCTGCAGGCACAGTACTTGTGGAGTATGCAAAGTGGCCTTGTGTTAGACAGAAAGTGTGTCCTACAGAGGATACTGCTTGGTACTGTTATTGTATCTAGTGTCCTAGGAGTGGGATACTTGGTAATATCCCTGCTATGTGTGTACTCTTACCAGTCTGGCCATATGTGGTTGTTTGCAGTTTGAAAGGCAGACATGTGGCCAGGGACAATATGGCATCTTCGAGGACTGTGTTACACCCATTGTATATTACACCACCTGCATACCTATGTCTGTCTGCAGGGTGACAGTCTGCAGGATCAGGGGTCTGTGGGTGAGTGGATTATGTACTATTGTAGCCTTGGTCTGGTGCCATTGGACAGCTGTTGCGATGTGCATGTGCAGATAACCCCAGCATTCAGGCGTATGTGGGAACATTTGTACATCCCTGCCCATATCTATATCAATGGTGTATAACAGGGTTGTCTCCTTAAATGTAGTTGTGTGTGTCAGTAATGTAAATGTGTTCTGTAGAAGTATGTGGACAGCCTGTACCATTGTACTTTTTATAGCTATATGTACATCTTATGCCGCCTTGTAAAAATGAAAATATTTTACGATTCAATGCAGCTGTTAATGTCATGTTAGATAAGGAATTGACTGAATTTAATAAAAAAGTTAGAATGTATAACATGACTAAGCAGGAATGGTTAAGTCTGAAAGAGTTAAGTGAAAATATAAATTTGGTTTTCAAACCCTCAGATAAGGGGGGGTAAATTAGTTGTCATGGACAATCAAGATTATTATAGGATGTGTATGGACCATTTAAATAATACTAATATATACTGCCAAGTGTCCAAAGCAAGATATTTAAAGGCAATTAATGATTATGAACAATTATTACATAAAGGAATACGTTTAAATTATTTTTCTAAAAAAGATGTTAATGAAAAATTTAGCAGCAAAGATAGTGTGACTGCTAAATTTTACTGTGTTCCTAAAATACACAAGAATGCAGCACATCCTCCAGGATGACCTATAGTTTCGGCTATTGGTTCCTTTACATATATTGTGGGATGCTTACTACATGAATGTTTAGTTAATATATTGGTTAAATTGCCCGCATATATTAAAGATTCTTTTGATTTGTTAGATAAATTGGAGCAGATATGCTGGCAATCAGATATGTATTTTTTGGTATTAGATGTTGTCAGTCTATATACCAGTATACAACATCATTTGGGTATGGAAGCACTTATTTACTTCATGGGGGATAGCCCCAAAACCCAATATATTAAGGAACTGATACATTTCTGCTTGTCTAATAATATTTTTGAATCTAATGACAAACTCTATCAGCAATTACAAGGAACGGCAATGGGGGCAGCATTTGCCTCCATGTATGCAAATCTTTTTATGGGCCTGGTTGAATACAGTCATATTTATAGGAGTTCATTTTATAAAAAATATGTTATGAACTATTTCCGTTACATAGATGATTTGATATTCATTTGTAAAGGTGGAAAAGATCGAGTTAATATTTTTATTGAGTATTTAAATAAGAGTAGATTCCTAATTAAATATGATAGCCTACAAGAAGGCAATAAAATGAATTACTTGGATTTAACATTAGAAGGGATGACAAATGGACAAATAAGAACACGCATATATACAAAATTTGATAAACCTAATTATGTGTTCTATGACATTAGTTGTCATCCTGCACATACAATCAAATCATTACCATATGGAGAAATGTTAAGAATTAAAAGATCGTGCAGTGATTAGAAGATGCAAAGTTCAGGCATCAGAAACAAGTAACATGTTTATAGAAAGAGGTTATACTGAACTAATAGTTAAAGAATGTTATAACAAAATGTTTGGACACAGATTAAGAAATGGTGAAATAAAATATAACCATAATTGATGGAGTAATGACAATAAAACTTGGGATGAAGAACGAACAATAGCTCATGTGTCCAAATACACTATTTTTTCGTATATATTACAAAAAATTATTAAAGGTTTGTGGAACTCTGTAAAAAAGGAAGTACCTTCACTTTTGAATGTACAGCTCAGGTTTTCCTTTCAAAAAGGTAGAAGTCTTAAAGATTTCTTAGTGCATAGTGTTTGCAAAAAAAACAAAAAATATATAGAACATTTTACTGCAAATTTAGGAACACAAATATGTAGAAATTGTTCTGTTTGTCAGTATATTACTAATAGTTTTGAGGAAATAAATGGGATTAAATTTGAAATGAAAGGTTGTTTTACATGTAAAAGTGTGGGGGTGCTTTATGCTATTAAATGTGACTGTAATACATTTTATATAGGAGAAACTAAAAGAAGTTTAACAGAGAGAATAGAAGAGCATGTTAAAGATATGAAAAACCATAAAATATTTAGTCTGTTGGTAGAACATAGTAATAAGAAACATGGAGGAACCCCTTTAAAATTTAAGGTTACCATTTTAGAACAAATTAATATTAAATATATTAGTGAAAATAGGATGAAGTATCTTTTAAGGAAGAAGGAATCTACTATAATTCTTAAATATAATACATCGCAACCCATAGGACTTAATCGGGAATGCAATTAGAAAAGTTTTATTTAGAGTAGACATGTTTGAAAGTATTAAATAGAAATAGTATTTATTTAGTAGTTAGCTGTGGTGGTGCAGCGGTAGCGTTGTCGCCTCACAGCAAGAGGTTCTCCCGTTCGACTCTTGGCTGGAGCACTTCTTTGTGGAGTCTGCATGTCCTCCCCGTGGTCGAGTGGCGTTCAAAAGACATGCATGAATGGGCGTGCCTTCGTTGAAGGTTGGCATTGGGTTGGCACCTCAGCACCATAAAAATCAACTGCCAATCATTAGCGGACCGGAGTTCCGCTGTGGTGATCCCTAACCAGGGAAAGAAGAAAGAAGTATTTATTTAGTAGTTATATTAAAGAATGTAATTGATAATAAGATTGTTTAGAAAAGTAGGTAATTGGTTAATTAATGTTCATTATATAAAGATGTGTATTAGGAATGCTTTAGTTACTCTGTAAAGGCTATTTGGCAGAGGCGCTACGAGTTTACAGCATTGATGTTGTTATTAGTTGCTATTTTAGCTTGAATTATATGAATTGGTTCTTATTGAAGTTCAAATTGTCCTTGTGGCTGTTTATTCAAAATTGGAGTATTGAATAAACTTATTTTTTAACGCAACTGGAGCAGTGATATGACTGGGTAACGGTGGTTCATTTCTTCGAGTGTTTTTGTTGTTCAAAACTATATATACATCTTGTTATCATATATGTGTGCCACATGCTGATAGAAACAGTAATCAAGCATGAGGGGGATACAGAGAGACAGATATGTATATGTAGCTGTATGTCTGTACAGACATATTTCCACATAGCAGGTTTTTGGGCAGTAGAGGTAACAGACTTGGGCTCAAATTAGCTAAGTGTAGGACCATGCCCAGTGTGATTGTCAGCACTTACAAAATGACTCCAGGCCAGTGCTACCTGTACTCCAGTCCAGGATTATTATGTGTTGCAGGCCATTGGCTGCTGCACCTGTTACCACAGTAATGCAGTTGCCTAATATTGTCCAAGGCATTCTATGGCTGCTAGCTGACCTTAATATGTGACTCAAATTTCAGAACTGTAGAGAGCTTCACAGACTGTCCAGACTCTTGCCACATATTTCTGGCCCATTTCACATAACATTGTTGTTTGCTGGCAAATTGGTGGCAAATCAGACTAAAGTAAATTCATTCTGACAGATATTTTAGTTTCAGACTCCATGCACAGCAGGAAAGTCATGCAAATGCAGGACCTGTTATTCGAGCCACATTCTATGCTTGTAGGAGCAATTATTTAAAACCTGTCCCAAGTTGTGGTTCTTGTTCCCACTTTTATTCACCTTATTTCAACAGATTTCCTGCTGTCAGAGGTTAAGAGGTATGATGTGACTGGGGTACATGGAGAAA
Source organism: Protopterus annectens (assembly GCF_019279795.1). NCBI lineage: Eukaryota > Metazoa > Chordata > Ceratodontiformes > Protopteridae > Protopterus > Protopterus annectens. The sequence goes on along the minus strand of NC_056741.1, from coordinate 661,327,447 downwards.
CACCACACATAGGGTGACAGACTGCATACATCTCTCTGTACATGTTTTTGCAGAATGTCCAGCATTTCTCCCCATATCTCTGCTGTGTTTCTCATACATTCTCATTTCCTGGTGCTATACTGTACATCAGTCATTGACTTGTTGTACCTACTGATACATTTAACTGATGACCTTTACATCCTGCAGCTAATCTGACCTATTGCAGCCTGCTGTTAAACTAGTCACTTGCTACAATCTCCAGCTCATGTAGCTCCTGGAAGGTTACCCTGGGCCTGAATACTCTTCTCCTTCTCAGTTTAGGCCTTTTGACACCAACAGCATCAGCACTGACCTTAGCATCTAACACCTACAGATGTAGCAGACCTGCAGCAGCCCCTAGCATTCTCTATGTTAAAATTCCTCAAGTCTGTAGTCCAATGGTGCAGAGTATGGGGGAAAATCAGATTGTAGTGTCTATGCATATTTTATAGTGTTCTGCTGTAGGTGTACTCTGTGAGATTGGCTAGCTATGTTGCATTCCTCCTGCCAAGTTCATTATTAAGGGCTTTTATGGCCCCAGTTTAAGTGTAACAGGGCTCATCAGTAATAAATATATCATTGCCTTTCTCAGACAATTTTTTTGACAGCCTTCCTTGCTGAACACTGCTGCACACTAAGCAAACCCAGGCAGCAGAGGTAAACAAGGCTTATCAATGAGCAGACACGCCCTCATGGAAGGCACGCTGTTCACCATGCAAACACACTCAAGCATGCTGAAACATGCTCAAACCTGCTGAAGCACATGCCTCTAAGTTAAACAAAACTTAGCAGTCACCAAACACACCCCCTGCTGAGCAGAGCTGTGCGCCACACAAACAGGTGCTGCTGAGCTCCAATGAGCTAAGTTTGTGGACACACCACCTTTTGATGTCAGCTACCTCTTCTCTGGACACCAACATGGTTCTGTGCCTACACGGATGGTATCTGCAGACACAGATACCCATTTTTGCTATTCAGTAACCCCAGCTGATTTGCATACAGATCCGTGCACAGTACCTGGTAACTACACAGATTCAAGCCCTGGCTCTTTAGCAGCCACATAAGTCCTACATTGTACATACCCCACACAGGGCCTGAATTGCATTACTGTTAAATACTCACAAATTCTGTTTTTTACAATATATATATATATATATATATATATATATATATATATATATATATACATATATATATATATATGGATCCAGGTTACGACATCGACAACTGAGAAGATCGACATCCACTTCTCCAACACGAAAACACCGACACATAAATAATCGAAAATGCAAATCACGGACATTTAACAGGTAAGGGGTTTAAATTTCGCTAATCATGCCTACCATAAGGACTAAGTAATACAATGATCGTAACACATGCATAACACTGCCACATTTACTAAAACATGGTAGGCATGATTAGCGAAATTTAAACTCCTTACCTGTTAAATGTCCGTGATTTGCAGTTTCGATTATTTATGTGTCGGTGTTTTCGTGTCGGAGAAGTGGATGTCGATCTTCTCAGTTGTCAATGTTGTAACCTGGATCTATATATATATATATATATATATATATATATATATATATAAATGTATATATATATATATATATATATATTTTTTTTTTTCCATAATGGCATGTTTGTGGGGTTTGGACTCACAGTGCTTACTTTTGCACATATTTGTGTCCTCTATACTATTTCTGCCACTGTAACTCCACCTTACAGCACCCAGTGTCATTTTAACTTCCTGTACATGGAATTTGTCTGTGTGCATTACGGACACCAACACAGGGTCTAGACGACTGCCAGTCTGCTTGCTGGATCACTCTACCTGCCTCATTTGCATGCATTTCACCTACTTTTGAGGTAATTTGCATGACATGAACACTTCGGTGTTTGCACACTTATGCACTCCCCTCAGCTCCCTTTACTGGATTGCATATCTGTTTACTTTTCCACTATGCCTACATAGATAATAAGTCCATGTAGACTTTATTAAATTCCCCCTAAGTGTATTATTTATTTAGCTCTAGTGCTTTCTTTTACTTGGAAGATTCCTAAATATGACTTATATAGCTCTCATTTAATCTACTCTGCACTTTCAGTTATTAATAAACACACCATAAAGGAGGCATATTTTACCTGTAACTTGCTTCTATTTCTTTTTCCATACATAAGCAGTCCCTCTTATAAGAATACAAAACAAAGTACAGAAGAGTATCAGGATAGCAAGATCTTCATTTCAGTAAGTATTTTCACAAACCTATGTTCATTTGGCTGAGACAGATGAATAGATTTGAATTTCTAAATTTGTTTCCAATAATTTTGTTAAAGATTATACTGTATAAGCAAATTAATACTCAATTTTGCATACAGAGCAATAAATATTCTCACATCTGTCTTTGGAGCCTTTCATGTATGGATACCTAACCTCAGACAATTGTTAATAGGCCATCATGATAACTGTTTCATCGTCAAGCATTTATTCCGGTTTAAGTGCTCTAATTAGAGCCTGGAATACTTCTCTGCTGTAAATGAACAAGTATCAACATGACTTTCATATTAGTGTTAATTTGCCCAGCTGAAGGTGTCGGTTTCAATTATAACATATTGTGTGTTTTCATGTTTCTAAGACCACTAAATAAAGTCATGATTTATAGAGGTATAACGCACAGATTGGAACAGTGCTTGTAATTTTGTGTGAGACAAACTGAAAGGATGTTACTATAAGTACTTCGGTTTTAGGGATTTTTATGGCGGATTTTTTTTTTTTTTTTTTGGTTAATTTGATACATTCTTGTTTCTTTTCTGTTTCTAGACTAGTTGCCATGCTTTGTGGGAGGGAGCTACTTATTTTTTTTCTTACAGTTCACACTGTCATTATGTGTTCTACAACTTTTATCACTTATTACTTCATGATAACAAATATAATAATACACAAGCATTACTTTTCTAGTAGGTGAGTGAGACACATCTCTTTGAATTATCCTTGACTTTCCACAGATCCTTAATATAGTATAAGGACCTTAGGACATCACTGAATTAATTATATTACCTTATAAAGAGAACTACATAGCAGTGACAGGTAAGAGCAAAAATGAAATATGCTTCATACATAAAACTTGTATGTAGGCCAAAACTTTTGATTAGTACAAGAGAAAATGGGTGTCATATTTTTCTGTCAGGTATGTCAAGTAATACATATCGAGTAGCAATTACTGAAAAATACTTTCTTTTCAAGTTATTGAAAGTAGAAGAAGACACGGGCTGAGAGACTTATTAGTTTTGTTACTATTGAATCTACAAGTTTGCTGCTGTATCGTATTTATAGGTTCATAGGTTTTTACTAAGCTTATTGTTCAAGGAGACCCTTGAGAAGCTCAGCCACACCACCCAGCACTGGAGGGGGAAGGGCAATAACCCCCCTCCCCACAGTAAGTGGACTTTCTCCACATATCCCAAGTAAAAATTTATGAATATAGCTTTGCTTTCAGTTTATCCATCATGTTCAAATAGGCCAAAATGTGTGCAGGAATTTCAGATATTATCCACCTTGAAAAAGCACGATTTTAATTGCAGAGATTGGAATTTAACTTTGGGTTCTAGGACATCTACCATGGAAAGGTTGCAATAAGCCTTGCAATATCTGGGATGAGATTGCTGATCACAAAAGAGCCTGTGCCCACCTTCTCATCTTAGAATTAGTGCTGCTGTTTTGCTTCTGATGAGAAAAGAAGCAAAGGGACATTGACTCTCAGAGCAAGAAACTGTGGTGAAAACAACACTCATAAAAGCCAGGTAGTAACCAATAGGTGAATCTCCACTATTCATCTTTCTTGACACACCCAATTCTGTCTTTTCAATAATTACTATTAGATTAGCTACAGTCTAATGTAACTGCAGAGTACCTATCAACTACATCACCCATAAATCTTCAGGGTCATTTATAGTGGTTTCTCTCCTTTCCCCAAGTACTATGCAAGCCTCAGTACTCTACCCTCTGGCAACATGGTGCATGTATTTTTCATCCAGTAGCAAGCATTAATTGCTTACCAGTTGCTTGTTCCTTCTATCAGTTGAAAGCACAATCTGCAAAAGATGCAAATATTTAAGAAACATGGAGGTAATGCTCTCGCATTAGCCCACTATCAGCAAGCATCATGTTCTACACTACCACATCAATCACAGCACACTACTAGACACATGACATATGCAGATGCTATAATTAAAAATTTACAATAGCTACCCAGAACCCACTGTAAAATCTCACAGCCTACAACATACAAGGCAACACCTATTCTTTCTCTTTTCTCATACACTTCAAATCCACAAAATGTATCCAGGTGTTATCAGGAAAGTAGGCCTAAGCCCATAAGATTAACTTAAATCTGTTTTCATACAAGGGAATGCTTTAGTTATAAGTGACTTTGTGTTAGGAATACGGACCACAGAGTACCCAGACTGGATAAGAGCAGGGTGATTTTAAGATGCTTGTCTGGTGCTAGGATCTGTATGTCACCTTCACCAAAAATGATGTCTAGATGCAAAGACACAATAATTGGCTTTAACAACTGGCTAAGTAGCCATTGTAATTCTAAGGGTATTCAGTATGCATCTGCCAGCAATTATATGGTGGATAAGAGTTCCTATTTTACCATGGGTGATATTCATCTGTCATACCGGGGATTCCACATATGGACTAAAACCTTTGCTGCCCTCATAGTGCGTTTTTTATACAGATTCCTGCTACTATGCATTTCTACATAGTAAACTTAAACTGGAACTTGATGCCCTCTTGTAACTCAAACACATTCATATCTGTGTGATTACTGAGACATGTTTTCAGTGCAATAACTGCACTCCTTCTTCACCAGGCTTTAATGTCTACCATGCTTCCAGGCCATGGGTAACTCTGGGGGAATATCTTTATTTGTTAGGGAAAAAAACATTATTTTGCATTAAGTTACCCACAATCTTAACTTGGAGCTCCTGGAGATCTTAATCACCCTTAAAAAATCCAACTATTACATCACTGCTGGCTATAGATCCCCATGAATGTTGTGCAAAGATTGCATAAATTACCTCAACACCATTGAGGCATTAAATATCAAACCAAATACTTAATTACTACGTGACTTCAAATACCCAAGCATTGATTAGCACACTTACTTGTCTAAAATAGTTATACTCAGCATTTCATAAACTTCATTATTACCAATGCACTATATTGTGAAGTTACCCACTAGAGGTTCTAATAGGCTTGATGTGGTCCTTACCAATCTAGTCCCTGTCTAGACCCCAACCCACATCTCCTCATCCTTGGTTAAATCTGACCACAAATCGGTCATCTTTGCTGTATGGCCAATTTTGGGATCTAGATCAATTTATGAACTTATGAATCTATGGAACAAGCCTTAGAATCTCTATCAAAAGCAAAAATAATGCTTTACTATGACCAGACAACATGCCATGCTGCATTTTCATAAGTATAAAATTGGTACTATCTGAGCAACTACTTAAACAGTTCAACCTCAGCCTAAGCACAGAGTTTGTTCCTGATGCCTAGAGAATATCACTGTGGCTGCCCTACACAAGGTGGCCTCTCTTCAGATCCAGGTAATTAAAGACAAATCACCCTCACCAGCCTTATAGGCAAACTCATGGAATGTATCATAGAAATACTCATTTATGCTAACATAGACAACTTAACTAATCTAGATCCTAATCAGTTTAGTTTTGTGAAGGGCAGGTCCTGTGTCTGGAACCTGGTTTCTTCTTCTTTCAGCTTTTCCCAGATAGGGGTTGCCACAGCGGATCACCTGTCCGCTCATGATTGGTAGTGGAGTTTTACGGTGTCAAGTTGCCAGCCCAGCACCCAACCTTCCACAGAAGGCACACACATGCATGCACTCACACCTAGGGCCAATTTACAGTGTCCAATCCACCTACAGCATGTCTTTGGGATGTGGGAGGAAACCGGAGCACCTGGAGGAAACCCACATGGCCACAGGGAGGACATGCAGACTCAGCACAGAAGGCACCCCAGCCAAAGATCGAACTGGAGAACCTCTTGCTGTGAAGTGGTAATGCTAACCGCTGCACCACTGTGGCCACCCTCTGTGTCTGGAACACGGTAAGCTTCATTAAAAATGTTACAAGAGTTGTGGACTGTAGTCTTTCTGTATATCTCACCCTAGCCATGATTGTTTGTACTATTCCCCACAATGGTATTATTGAAAAGTTATACAAGCTTAATGTTGACACATACATTGTCCCCTGGATTACAAACTGGCAATTCAAAAGACCACAAGTTAGGAATGTTGCTGGTTTCCTCTCCGAATGTAAAAGCATAATTAGGGGAGAGCCATAGGGATTAGTGTAGTCCTGGGCCGTCTTATGTTCTGCATTGATTTTTGAGATTTTCAAGCTCATTTCTAAGATGTGTGGTTGACAAAATTTGCTGATGACTGCAAAATGGGCACTGCTATAAACTAATATGCTGATGGAAAACTTCTCCAGCAAAGTCTGGAATATAAACAGGCATAGTGTATAAAATGGTCTTAAACTAAAGGAAAAAGTGCAGCACAGTAACATCTGTAAGAAAAAAACTACTCCCACCTCATACATTTCCGATAGGACTATAAAAGATCTTGGTACTTATGGGAATAACTCTTATTCGATCATCATGTTTCCACTAAAGTCAGGAAATGCTCAGATTCAACCATAGATGGGTAGCTCTAACCTCATATCTATAAAATATTGATTCTCTAATTGCCAGGGACCTGAATCTGATTAGGTTTTATTGAGGAATGGTTAAGTCTCTTATTCTGCAGAAATGGTGGCTAACTCCCCAAGAGAACTAAGATGATTGGCACAGAGAGGCAGTATAAGTTCATATCTGAGGCATGTATGGAGTTCAGATTCAGGAACCCAACTTGAAAGAAGCAATATCAGCAACTAGCCAAAGAGCTAATGGGATTAAAACAGTAGAACTCACAGCTGCATCTCTGCAGGGCTGCTTCATAGTTATGGTCATGTTCTTGGGCAGCTGGTAATAGCCACAAAAGGCTAGCAATTTAAAAGATAAAGGGCAGGAAAAAAACAAGAAAGGATTACAGGGATCATAGTAGCATAGATAGGTAACCCCCTAGTGTGCTTAGAGATTAACTGGGCATTTGCTGTGTATTAGGATTCCTTGTACTGGAATGATACAGTCGATACAGATGAAGGGAAATGTGGCTAATGCAGAATTCGTGGAGTAGATACATCTACCACAACCTTCCAAGCAGTAGCAATAGGTGATGAATGCCACCATAGCTGTAGGTGAGAATAAAGAAATGTTTAATAATTTACCAAGGGGTAAACTACCAAGCCTTGATGAGTTTAATGTGATTTTTTTCCAGTACCTGAAGGAGAATATGATTCCAACTATGAAGTAGTTTTACAGTTGTTTTCATGATGAAGGGCATATCAATTTTTTTTTCTCTTGCCTCCACCATTATAGTTCTACTGAAACCAGAGAAGCATCCAGTCCATATTTTCATTAACATGAATGTAAATCTATATGTCAAAATAATGACAAATCAACTAGTATTGCTATTTAATTCCTTGACTTTCCCTAGTCAATAAGTTTATATTAGGGTGAGGTACTGCAAATCATTTTAGGACTATGCAGCAATATATGTTGGGCCTCAGGCAGATACTCAAATCCTGTAGGACTATATTAGTGGACTTCAATGTGGCCTTTCATTTGGTGTTTTTTCCCTACTAGACCTACACATAAGCTGTAGGGGTCATGTATAAGGCTTTCTTGGCAAGAACCATTTCACCTTTCCCTCTGATCCCAGCATGCTTTCGATTTGCAATAGAAACCCAAAAAAATAGTTTTAGATAATGCCCACAACTTCTCTGTATGGAAGCTTGTTAGTGTACATTACATGGTCCTCCTGTTTACAAATGAAAGTTTTAGTCTTTCATACAACCTAATACAGGACAAGACCAGGCATCCCCACTACCACAGAGTTGCTAGATATATTTAAGTGAGTGTTGGATATTAACATGAATGTCTAAAAATTTAATGTTTCCTGTTAATGATAGCTGCCTCAGTTAAAATAGTGAGGGATTCCCATCTGCCTATATTTGGACTAAGGCCTTCCCTAAGTATTTTTGGTTTAGGTGTATCCAAACCTACACTCAGTGATGGTATTAAGTCTCAAGACAGTCTGGGAAAATTTGCATGTATGGATCTAAATCTGTATCTATAATGGGCAGAATTGCCACTATTAAAATGTCTGTTGATCTATTAGTATTATACTTGTTTAGTCAAACAGATGGTTAAATAAAACCCTCTCTGAATCTCTATACTGATTTCCCAGTTTGTTTTGCAGGAGTAGAAAATGTGAATCCTTGCATCAGTTGCATCAATAGCTCGCAAGAGCAGTTAGCTTAGCTTAGTACTAATCTATGAACCTATGAAGTTGTCTCAGTTCCTTCTGCTTTTGACAGGATGGTGCTTTAGCTATCTGAAAGCTGTCAATTTACCAGTCTGGTACAAGCTATAATACAAGATTCTCAATTCCTTTACACATTGGAGTTTAGGATTATTCATCCCATTGAAGCATGTTATGCAGTGGACAACTCAGAGTGATACAATGCCCAGAAGGGATTGTATAAGAGAATGAACTCCAAAGAAGTACTGGTCTCATCCACACAACATATTGTTGTCCTTCATTCAGGTTTGTGAGAGCTCTCTTATAAGATTAGGAATAGCAGAGGTAGGACTTTCATTGTTTATGAGATGTAAGACAGGTGATGGATGTGGAGGGAAGTTTTGCCTCCTTTAATGATTTTAGAAAATGCAAAGATCAGTCAAATAACTCTTTTGGAAATATCCAAGACTGAAGTATCTGATTAGAAGGCCAAGGCTTAAGGAAAAGGTCAGTGCACATGACTTCCCCTTGCAGATGGTTAGTTCAGGAAGCAATACTTTTGGTAACAGGGTAGTACTTAAATCTTTCTGTTTCTGAAAGTTTATGAAAATAGGTAAACCTGGGGTAATTCTCCTTATCAGAGAAAGGAAGGAGGGTAGAAGATTGGAGGAAACAGAAATGCTTTCATCTCTGTTGACTAAGCTTAGACAGTTAGATCCAGTCTTTGAAAATACCATTATGATGATACATGGAAGCTCAAGGGCATTCATGGTTGGTGTTTCCAAGAGACTTAGACGCTCAATCAGATTCTCAGGATGTTGGAAAGGAATGTTCAGGCACTGTATACGTTTTGGGGATGCTGCCCCTTCCAACATCTATGGGAGTTCATATTATTTTTGTCAGATTATGCCTTGTAGTTGTCATTGCAATTTTTATTAGTACTGTGCTTGGGAACATTAATGACAGATGAAAGATATATAGACAATGACAGCAGAGTTTGGATCTTAAAGGTATCAGCTGTAGTACTGCTGGGCTGAGACTGAAATTGGACACTTGTAATCAGTGCTCTATCCCTGTTAACAAAAGTTAAATAAAACAAATGCTCTCATTTTTCCAATTAAATCTAATGATAAGCTTCTTATAGAACTGCAACATATTTCATTCAGCTTTCTGTGTTAGATAGGATAAACCCTATCCCACTAAAACCCCACATATTTCTGAAGAAGATATTTTCTAGCTGACTTTTCTTTGAGTAACATATTGTATAAGTAGCAAATTAAATCAGAAGCATTCACTCAGTGAAATTCAAGGCAATTTCAAATCTCAAACTAGGTAAAACCCCAGGTCCAGATGGTTTTGATGCCTATTTTTTTAAGAAATTGAAATATAACTTTTCCCTAATTATTTTAGCATTTACAATTACACAAAAATAAATAGCATTATATATAAATACTTGAACTGGTCCAAAACAACTGTTATTTTCTAACCTAACTTGGATATTATTTTAAGTAAAAACTAATCTCATTTTGCTAATACAGTACATCTAGATGTTAAAATATTAAAACATATTCAGCTGCTTTTGTTAAAATGTACAATATGTAGAGGTCAACCCAACATTTCAGTTTGTCTTCATGGATACTAGGTATAGCCAGGATATCAATATAATGTTCAAACCATTTTTATTTTATAACACAAGTACTGACAGCCAGCATGCAGTCTTTGCTCTAGACACAAGTAAATCCTTTGACTCATAATGTTCACCTTTCCTTTTTGCAGTTTTTGAAATATTTTGTTTTCCCAGATAGCATTGTTCAAAATATAAACATTTTATATGACAAAGCCTACACAGGAACTAGAAAAGTATACCTCCAAATCTGGTAATAGTATCATTGATACAGTTCTCAAAAATCTGCAGGACCCAAATGAGCAGCTACAGAATTATTTGACAGGTATATTAACATCACCTCCTTTACAGACACAATACTTTTATACTTACTAAATCAAATGCAATCCTCTAGTTAATAGAAATCATCATGAATTACAACACCATATCCAACTTTAATAGCACACATTTGTATACATATACCATAGTAAATAGCCATCTCCTGCAGTAGTAAATGCAATTTCCATCCCATGGTGCAAGGCATAAGGAGTAGAACAGTGAGAAGATACTGACATCTTTGCAAAGCTACACCCCCATATGGATGTGAATGATAGCAGATACCTACAAATGTGCCTGCAATACAGCCACACTTATACATGCATGATAGCAGATGATTGTAAATATGATCAAACATCACAACTAAGATGCAACCTCACTTGCATATGTAAGAAAGGAAATTCAAGGAAATGTGCCCACAGCTTGACAATAGAGTTACAGTACTATATGCACGTGTGAGATAGCAGGAGTCTGACTTGGTAACTGCCGATACAAAACTAAAAATCTATGCACAAATAGAAACAACAAAATGATACCTATAAAGCACTGGATACCTTTGCTATAACACAATGAATTATAAGTCAAGCAAAAAAGTAGCAAAGGTCTGGCTTGAAAATATCCAACAGGCATAAATATTCAAGTAAAATCCAATAGTATTGAGCAGCTCTATTTTAATCAGCACAAGCTCTTTCACAATAGCTTCATCAGGTGCATACAGATAAATTAATATAATATTTAAAATACAGCTACATAATAAAATACTTGTCACAAGACAAAAAATATATATATATATAACATATAAACACATGAAACATATTCATATGCATATTTAAAATACCCAAATAAATCATCTATGCAGGCCTCTCATTGATGTCATGTGATTATAGTGACTATATAAGGTGTGCATATTACCTATTCATTTATCTGTATGCACCTGATGAAGCTATTGTGAAAGCGCTTGTGCTGATTAAAATAGAGCTGCTCAATACTACTGGATTTTACTTGAATATTTATGCCTGTTGGATATTTTCAAGCCAGACCTTTGCTACTTTTTTTGCTTGACTAAAAATCTATGCAGTCAATGCACCACAATAAACAGCATTGCTAAAACAGATAGGTAAGCGGCAGGTACAACAAAGGAGTCCCTCTCAGTAGCTCACTTGATATGTTATAGTATCTGTTAGAGGAATAGCCTTTACTACAAAGACAGCTCTAAATGTCAGAGAAAAAAAAGTTAAAAGTACACTTTGCAAAAACAGTGGGCTTCTATAAATATTTACTATATCATGTGTGCCTTTCCTGCCTAACCTTTGCTTCTTACTGCAGAAGATCTTCAGGATTGTACCATATCAGGTCTTCATTGGTTACTGTTATTGATGATGCCAGCAGTCTCACTAAGCAGCTCAGACAGGTGACACTATGCAACCATCTTATGAAATAGACGCAGCTAAGCTCCCAGCAACAAATTCTTGAAATGGCTTTGAAAAAGGTAGACCATTATCTAGATATACCTGGCAAAGCAGGCAGGTGCTCTCCAAAAAGTATTAGACTCAACATCTATTGTAATGATTGTCCATAAAATAAGGTGGCAGTGTGTGATTCATGCAGAAAATGTCAGTTCTGATTTGCAGGAAGTGTAACTTATGCAGCCATGAAACATAATGTGCATCTACCAGGTGTGCAGGCACACAGCACTAGTAGAGGAAGTGTGTCTCCATTCTATATTTGTATAAGTTGTAACACTGTCTCCATCTGCCAAACAAATTCACTCTGTTCACTCTTTTATTATGAAGAGGGCCACGTGTACCTGTGTGTATATATCATCAAACAAATCTCAGCTTTTGTGATAACTCACTGTAATAATTTTGCTGTATTTACACTTGTTTTTGTACATTTGGAGCTTTTCTCTCCGGGCCTCCACTGAAAATGGACCTGTATCCAGTTGGACTTTCCCGGTTAACAAATGTAAAATAAAATAAAATACAAATAAATAATATATATTCACAAGCCAGACCATTGTTATGATAAAACTTGTACAGGCTGGTTCATGACCTCTTGCTGATGTTAGCACCTCTCCAAAGTCTGTGTATTATGCTGAGGCACAGAATGATTCACACCCGCCTAGCACACAGGTACTCTATTCCTTCTTGGTGGGCCTCTGGTACTTTTTTAGTGTGAAGGTATGATCTTGTTGACACCTGAGCTACTCAATGCACAGCCACAGTCCTCAACAGTCCCAGTGGGGAGTGGGGGGTGCATTCCACCATAACAGAAAGAACCAGCAGTATCCCACATGCAGTTGCAGCAGGAGAAAGTTGCACCTCCTCTGATGAGAGCACACCTACCACACAGCAGCAAAGTGGGGTTCCTAGGCACAGCTGGATATGTAGCTGTCATTAGTTTTTGCAATGAATGGATGAACAGGATTTTAACATGAAGATGACAGGTATGGTATATAACTTCCATAGGAATTTCACCTATTAGTATCAATGCCTTGCAAGGCCGTAGAGTTCATGTATGATGTCATGCTAGGTCTCAGGAGGACTACAATGGCACTCATTGATGTCATATTCACTTTCATTTGGAACATAGCAAGTGCCGCCATAACTGCCCTGCCCATCAGTGTTGCCCGTCACCAGAGACATGCATGTACATGGGGTGGCCACACTGGGAAAGACATCATGGGGTTTCAAACTCAGTACCACAGTCCATTACCCAAAGTCATTGGTGGTGATGATTGCTGAAATGCAAGGACAGGACATTACCCAAGCAACATTTGTGCAGTCCCCATTCCTTCATCAGGGGGTCTGTAGTCTCATCACAACAGACGAGGACAGTGGCCCTCTCATCACAATGTCATTGCACTACCCTTCCATCACTGGAGGACATGATATATGACATAATATGCTCTGTGCCCCTTTCTTCACCTCCACTCACATGTGTCTGCAACTGGGTTTGTGATATCACTAATATGTCATTGCGTCACTTGTCATCACTGTATTTCATCAATCATCTATCAAAATGATGATGACTGTGATCCATTATACTCTCCCTCCTATGTGTTGCATGTGTAGGAGACTGATGCATAACATGATCTGACCATGTTCTTTCCAGCTTAGCCTTTAACTGTTACTGCAAGGACCCTGTTTGTTCTTGCTGGCAATGCACTGTTAATGTGTGCTCATCATGTACTCATACAGCTGGAAAAGACAGCACCCTCACTGCTTGCATTTATGTGTTCTAGACTCATTATCATCATATGGGCTATTATGATGCTCTGTTACTCAGTGCCAGTTTTATTGCTGGATATCATCAATGGGCAGCCTGTGGTGAATAGTGGGATAGATTTAGTAGGTCCAGAGGTTCTCTGGAGAGATGATTGGTCTGCATGCTTCATGTAATCATGTTATGATAAAATAATGACAGTGGTGTACTGCATAAACCCAACACAGTCACATCCTAGCAGGATTACACTGCTACTAGTAGGCTGAGCACATTCCCAATGATGTCTTAGGTTTGTGCATGAGTATGTTACACTGCTATTTGGCTAT
>NC_056741.1:661303510-661311010 GCF_019279795.1 Protopterus annectens | reverse complement strand
TTTTAATCTCCATGCATACATTAGACTGTTCTCCTTCATTAGTATGCAGTTCTATCATCATTTGCACGTAAATTTATTTTATAGAAATCCAAACAGAAATATGGACAACCTTTGCATCTGGATTTCAGTACAGTCACTATATCACTTTTGGAGTATTATTATTGGCTGTTTCCTTATTGATGGCTTTTGGCTGACTTTTCATAGGCTTTACTAATGGTTGGCTTTGTTTTATCATTCAGAATCTGCCCTAATAATCAAACCACACCAACTGTGGGTTAATCTTGTGATACCCACAACAGGTAATGTGCTATTGGTAAAATATATCATTCCCCATCAGATACATGGTTTTGAGACATTTATTGGAGGCAAGATCTGACTCTCCAGAGAATCCTGAGACCAAAAGTGAACTAAACTGCTAAGTAGTAGAAGAAAATATAAGAGAGATTAATGAGGCTCTTCTGACTTCCACTTCACTCATGTTGTATGAGTCAGAGTTTATTAAATTAAGAAAAGTTGTAAGGACAGGTAAAGGTCCTTAAGTCCATGTGTCCATAAGTCCACAGTTCCATACATAATCAAAAAGAAACAGCTCATCATTACAATTTTTTTATTTTATTTTTGACGAACTTACTCATATATATATATGTGTGTGTGTGTGTGTGTGTGTGTGTGTGTGTGTGTGTGTGTGTGTGTGTGTGTGTGTGTGTGTGTGTGTGTGTGTGTGTGTGTGTGTGTGTGTGTGTGTGTGTGTGTGTGTGTGTGTGTGTGTGTGTGTGTGTGTGTGTGTGGATTCCTGCCTGTTATCTGACTGAATTTCATTTGACTTAAAACTCATTTGCCTTATGAATGACAGAAAAGTGTAGACGTGCACATAATATCTGATAGTGTCATTTCTAGTGATGTGAGTTAAAATGGAAGTAACTCTAGATAATTATGTCTGGAGTAGCAGTGCGCTCACCATGCTGTATCTCTTAATTTGCAGATTTTTGTATTTGTGCACCAACACTGATTCACTGTGTTTTTTCTCCACTGTTTTGTGACCAGGGAGTTAGTATATACAATTATGGGGTATAGGAATGAAGTCTGCACATGGGAGAGTGCAGGAAGGTCTTGTCCCCCATGTAGAAACAGTGTTGTTATGCTGTATTTTGCTTAGCAGAATGCTTTTTATCATGTATGATTCAGCCAATTGAGTTTTCAGCCAAATGAGTTCAAGTATTTGATTTTCAGTCAAATGAGATTTGCTCAAATGATAGGAATCATTTATATCTGCATCTCTATCTCTATCTCTAGTTATATCTATCTCTCTCTCTCTCTCTGTATATATATATATATATATATATATATATATATATATATATATATATATATATACATATAGAGGGAGAGAGGTCCGAATGGAGAGATGAAAAGTCAGCAAGCAAAGGAGAGTAGTAGTGCTGAAACTGAATTAATCTTCAAGTCGTGGTGAGAACCTTCACGAGGTGGACCCTGTTTTCTACAAAATCTCACCAAGGCGATACTGATATATAGACTGTCCCCAGGATTCAATAATGGTAAAATGCAGTGTCTGAATAGTGCAGCAGCTGCTGCACAGAATATGGCTGCCCAGCAATCCAGTAATCAAGGTATCTGGAGTACATGAGCCTGCTAACACTATTCTGCCACTGACATGACTGGATTATCCTAATGATCTAATTTACTGGTGAAAAACATGCAAATGAGGTCAATTAGCGAGCCAGTAAGCAGGCAGGCATCTGTGGCAGAATAGTCTAGCTTGCTGAAATGTATTCAGCAACTAGCAGAATACATTTCTGGAAAAATCAAAACTGAGGCATGACAGCTCAATGTATTCTAATCCTTAGGTATGCCAATGGCCAAATAAATGGCCATTGGCATGGAAATTATAAAAATAAAAGTTTAATTTTTTTTTGGCTGATCTCCGCCGTTTAACCATAGCGCAACAGCGTGCAAATGGGATCATGCCAAAAATAAAAAATGTGAAAAGGCAATTTTAAGCGAAATTTGCATTTTGCTATTATAGTCTATGGCATGCAGAATCAAAACAATAGCAGGGAAGAGTGGTTTCTAAGGGGAAAGGCTCTGGTGTAGTGTTGTAACTAGGGACTAAGGCAGTGAGGTTTGCTAGTGAGGGAAATTTACTGAATCACAAAAAGGAGACAAGTGCCAAACTGCACCTAACCTTATAGGGGCTATAAGGCAGTGGTTTAAGCAGGAGAAGCAGCTGACATGAAAAGGGGGTGGGTCATGCTTGGTGTAAGCACATTGGAGCTTTACAGCTCCCAGTTGAGCTTAGCTAAGCACAACTAAGCAAGGGGGTTTGTCTCAGGCTGTACTGACCTATTCATTGAAATGAAGAGCGTGTTCATGTCCACGGGAGGGCCATTTCTGCTTCAAAGTGTTTACTTTAGCTAAATGGGTTTGTGTGACATGGACCAGGTCTAAAACAAACAAAAAAAAAACCCCGGAATTAGCAGAACTGCTTACATTTGGGTGCCGGGTTTGTGCGGCACACCTTGGGGCTTAAAAGGGGAGGAAATGGGAAGAGAAAAAAGAAAATAAAGGCAAATAGCAGAATAAAAGCTATTTAAAATAGCAAGCAGATGGAATGTATCATAGCCAGCCAATCATACAGGCAGCATCTGCAGCACAACAGAATAAACTGTTCAAACACCTTTCAGTTTGTTTTTTCCACAAACCTTGCACCATTGGTGTACACATGCAGGGGAATTTTAACAAAAAAATATTAGGGGCAGCTGTTACTTTGATCTATCAGTATGTGCTGGAGGCTGAGGGCGGTGATGAGGATAATGCTGACAACCACCCCAGACTAAGGAGGAGGAGAAGAGTGATCAGAAACAGGGTAACCTAACAGGGGCTACACGATCTGGAGATAGTCGAGTTCTACATGGTGGACAGAGACATACTTCAGCAAATCACTGAGCTGTGCCAGCCTCAACTCAGACTCAGAGCCAACAGAGGGGAATCTATCCCAGTGGATAACAAGGTATGTGTAACCTTAAGAATACTAGCTGCATGTATTTTCCAAAGACCTACTGGGGCATCATAGGGATCTCACAGGCACCTGCATCCAGGGTACTCTACCAGTTCCTGGATGCCACGCTACCACATGCCAGTGAGCATATTTACTTCCCCAACACCCATGAGGAAAAGACCAGCAATATGCATCTCTTCCATCATGTAGCAGAATACCCAGAGGTACTGGGTGTGATAGACTGCATGCACATCCACATCAAAGCACCACCCAGTGAACAGTGTGGGATCTACATAAACTGCAAGGGTTTCCCCTGCATTAACTTCCAGGTCAGGTGCAATGCCCATGGCATTATCATGAATGTGTGTGCTGCCAGCCCTGGAAGCTATCATGACTCCCACATCTGGCATTCATTACAGCTGTATCAGGCATTTGCCAGTAGGGACATCCTGTATGGCCATCTGGTGGGGGATGCTGGCTATGCACTGCAGCCGTGGATCATGACACCCATCAGAAATGCACACACACCCAATCAAGAACGCCATAAGGAGGCACACGCACAAACCAGAATCATTATAGAGCATGTGTTTAGGATGCTCAAGTCACAACTCCAATGTCTTGACATATCTGGTGGAGCCTTGCAGTACTCTCCAGCCACATGTGCACACATGTTCATATTATGTGCCATTCTACACAATATGATCCTGCAGAAACAGCTGCAGCAGAACCAGCATGGGGAGGGGCCACACAGCCCCCAACCATTGCAAAGGTCCCCACAGGCACAGAGGGACTCAGAGGAGGAAGCCCCCTGAGCCTGCTCCTGTAGGTAGATGCTCAGTATGCCGAGGCCTTGGCAAAGAGGCAATGCATAGCACACACACTGATACTGTAGAGACCCAGGGACTGACACTGCTCTCTGACTCGCACACACAGTAAAGTGTATGACACACACATCACACTACCTGCAGCTTACCCTGTATAGGCAGTGTACTGCTTAAATCCGACAGAGTCAGCCCTCACCCACCATCCCCACAGCTGCTGCAGGCACAAGGTAAGTCAGTCTTCTAAACAATAAATGAATGGAGTAGTATGTTCTGGTAGTGTACCTATGGTATTGCTGCATGCATGCAAGGGAAAGGGGTGGCCTACTGGGGTAGCAGCAGACAACTGACAGTTGTGTGGGACATGAGGAAATGTCTGCCCAGTACTGGCTTCTCCACACTATGCAGTATTATCCAAGGTGACAAATCCCACTGCAATATATGTGGGGGGCCAACTAATGGGGGGTGTCATAAGTCACATGCATGGATGTCAATGTGGGGATCCGATACTCACCTGTCAGATTCAACCAGCAAGTCAGCCATAGAAAACAATAAAAGAATGTCTGGCAAAGGCCTACAAATGGCAAAAAAAGATGGAATACCCCCCTACAGACTTACACAGTGATATCACAGCAGGCCTTCCAGTTGCAGCAAAGCTCTGAAGGGTAAGAAGTCTGAATCTTAATTGCATGCCATTACAATCTAACCTATGGCCTCTAGTGATATGCCTCTATTCTCCAAGACAGGGCACAATACTATGCTAAACGGAACCAAAATATAAAGCCAATATCAGCACAGTATGTGCAAGTCTGTACCTTGGACAGGTGTGCCCCCCCACACCCGTATTCCCATAAAAATGCAGTAACATGTAGGTTTGTAGGGTAATACCATCTGAGCACACATTGCCAGGGCTGTCCCAATCAACATGATAACAGAGGATATTGCTAACTCTTTTAACACCTTCTTCACTGAAACTATCCAATCTTTGGCTAGCCAGCTCACTTCACCGGCTCTAATCCAAATACTGCCAATACCTATACCAATACATCCTTTGCCTTTCAGCCAGTGTCCACTCAACTCATTAAGGCCCTACTTAGGAAACTAAGACCCACCACTCTGGCTGTTGACCTCCTCCCAGCTGACTACCAACAAAAGGCTGCAGATGCAATTGCATGCCCCATCTCAATTCTAATCAACCGAATCATATCAGAAGCCTCCATCCCCACCATATGGAAAATCTCACACGTCATACCTCTTCATAACGGGGGCAGTTCCACCAAACTTTCTAACTACAGACCCATTTATTTTGTCACACTAGCTAAAATTATGGAGAAGTGTATTCATATTCAACTCATGAAATATCTCACACAGAACAAACTACTATCCAACTCTCAACATGGCTTTAGGCCAAATCACAGCACTACATCAGCCCTCCTCTCTTTTACTAACATTATAAACCACAACCATAACAACAACAAACCTACCTCTGCACTCTTCCTAGACCTCACCAAGGCTTTTGACATGGTCGATCACAAAATGCTAATGAACACCTTGAAGGCCTTCACATTAGACAATCAGGAACTCTAATGGCTTTATTCCTACCTACAAGGCAGGCAGCAAGCTGTCCTGTGGAAGGGTAAACTATCGTCATGCCTCCCTATCAGGCTATGAGTCTCCCAGGGCTCAGTACTAGGTCCCCTTCTCTTCTCCATCTTTATAAATGATCTTAGCACAATCATACCATAGGCTGTCTGCATTCAATACGCAGACCACTCCACCTTGATTTGTTCTGCCACCAACCCAACAAATCTTACCACAATAACCCAAGACACCTTTAACTTGTTTGAAAAATGGCTACTCAACCAACATCTAATCCTAAATCCCAACAAAACTAAGTTACTCTTCTCCCCTACGCATAAGTCCACCCCACCACTCTTCAGCATAACAGCTAGTAATGGGAACATTATCTCCCCAGAAACTCAAACTAAACTCTTGGGTGTCACAGTTGATAATAATCTCAGGTTCGACATGCACATCATCAAACTATAAAAACCATCAATAAAAAAACTTGGCTCTCTCTATAGGATCAAATCATTCCTCACCCCACCCATACGAATTGCAATTTCCCACTCCCATCTACTATCTACCCTTCTCTATGCCTCTCCTCTTTTCTCTTACCTGTGCAAAACTGATCTCAATAAATTATCATCTTGTTGCAACCATATCGCCAGATTTGCTACTGGCACACCCTACCGAACCCACCACTGCCACAACCTAAATCTCCTAGGCTGGTTTGAACTATCTCACCTTCTACAACTCAACCAGCTCATAGTTGCCCATAAAATCCTCCACCGGCCAGAAATTACCCCTGCCCTAAAAAACATGATCTGCCCCTACAGCAACAATCGACCACTCTGCCCTTCCACCAAACTCTTAGCTCAAACAGTAAAATCCAACCACGCTGCTGATGACTTTATCTTTGCTAACTCTGTCAGAAAGATATGGAACTCACTACCACCAGACCTGACCCTAGAACTTTCACTAACCGTATTCAAAAACAAGACTAAATATTACTTTAAATTACACTGGATATGTCCCTGTACTAACCCTGACTAGCGCCCTGTCCATCTCACATGCCTCTCCTCTATAAGTGTCCTCTCTTCAGCCACCCTTCTTAATACCCAATGGTCAAGACCATAACTAAAACAACTCAATATATTCTTAATCCTGAAGGTAATATGCTGTTACTACCTGTTTATACATACTTGCATTAATATGTAAGCCTCAGGCATTATGTGGTGTTGTATTGCTTTGTTCAGTAACCTATGAGTAAATATAACCTGGGTGTGTATGCCATACACCAGTTGTTCTGTCAATTGTATTGTGTACATGCACCTTGGGACTTTTCTCTCTGGGCCTCCGCTGAAAATGGACATTAATTCACTAGGACCATCCCGTTAACAAATGTAAAATAAATAAATAAAAATAAATAACTTGTTGCTTGTCTGCAATATGCAGGTGTCAATGATCTATGTAGATGCGTGGGAAATACTGTTAGGATGTGGCCAGCACTTATTCCCAGCTGTTGTGTCTTAGTGGCCTAGGTACAGTACTGTGGTAGACAGGGCCATGCTCCAAGAATCGCAGTGCCAACTATTTTGCATGTCAGCCACATCTATGGTGGGAGTTGTACACACTGTCCAGATGTCAATATCCATTACTGCCGGTAAGCTGGATAGGTCATGGACAGGGGGCCACACATATGAACAGTACACAGGTCGGAGTAACCTACACAGTGCCTACCATACCTCACAGCTGTACAGACCTCTTGCAGAATGTACAGAGGTTTGCATCATTTTTGTGGTGTCTCTATCATGAAATAGTGGTTGTGTGGCAAATCACTGGCAAACCACGAAAGTCTAAAGTCAGAAAGTAATAACGGATTGTAGTGCCTCAGACTTCACACCCTATAGAAAATGCATGCTAATACAGCATCTGTTATTGTATCACCCTTCTAGGTTTGTAAGGACAATAGTTAAAATGGTCCCTATATTTAGGCGTGTGTCACCCAATTACTTAAGGCTTTGTCCAGATGTCTGGCTTTCATACATAGAAAAGTATGGTGTCTAGTTGTACAGCAGGTACCTGAAGGTCAGTGTGCTG